>NW_011364489.1:0-12864 GCF_000735185.1 Notothenia coriiceps
CTCATCAGTGTCCCAACATGCTCAATTATCACTCATTACTCAAACTCATTATTCCCACAGAGCAACATTGTTACAGTTATTTTTGGACACTTAAAGGGGTCCTATCATGCAAAATGCACCTTTGTGCGTCTTTTATACATGAATATGTGTCCCCGGTGTCTAGGGAACTCACCAAGTGTCAGAAAACACAACCCTCTCTATTTTCCTCCATACCCAAATCTCTAAAAACAGGGCTGCAACAGATCTGAAACAGACTGATACAGATTTGAAAATAGCCTGATGTCAGTGACGAGGAGCTCCACCTATATGGCCAACTCTCCACCAATCAGGGGAATGAGAGGTTGCCCATGGTAACAGCATGGTAAAATGACGCTCGTAACTCAGCCCCCTCCTTTACAGGGGGGCGTGGTCAGCTGCAGCGCATGCAAAGACAAGGTGGAGGAGAGCAAAATAGATCGAAATGAGGCATGGCTAAAAAAGCATGATCAGTTTGGTATTTTACCTTATATAGGTATTGCCCTACAATATATTATTCAAATATAGCATGATAGGTCTCCTTTAAAATAACTGTAACTAAGAGCTTGTTAAAGAAAATAACGTTTTACCAGCTTTTCTCGTGCTTTCTTTTTCTTGTCGTCCTCTTTCTTCTTCTTGCTTTCCGGCATCAAGTCATCCAGCCAGCTCAGCTCTCTCTTTGTGAAGAAAAAGTCTAGAAGCTTTCGGATAAAGACCAGCGCCAGAACCTAATTACACATAGACAAAAAAACAATATCATGGTATTATTAGAAATTGTAATTCATCCTTTTACAGCTGAACCCTGTAATGTGACAGTAAACCGTTAACTATCATGAATCCATATCTGTCTTTGAGGTCATTACCATCATAGGAAACACAACGGCGGCCGTGGAGGCCTTGATGACCCAGAGCAGCACCAGGCAGGTGAGCTGCACCAGGGTGAAGATGTGGACCTTCCACAGCGGCACGTAGCGCAGGTAGATCAGGTCCGGCTGGTGCTTGGCCGGCATGCCAAACAGCTTTATTCTGTCGAAGAACTACAGAGAAAATCAGAGGCCCAGTGAGAGAGGTACAAAAATGCTAATGAAAAATAATTCAAACACAAAGGGGGATCAAAGAAAGGGGAAAATCACAAGAGGGAGCACATTCAACTAAATATTTTAAGGACTCTGAATTAGGATCAAATGTTTGGAACTACAAGGGGAAAGCTTTACCAAAAGCTCATGAATGTAGTTCTGTTTGGATTAAAAAAGGAACAGATTCTAGCAGAGTAAAGTCTTACTTGAATTCCTTTGAGGGAAGAGACACCCATGTAGAGAAAGACTCCATACAGGACTGGCATTGGAATGAACTGTAACGAGTAAAAGTATAATTATAGAACAAATCAATTCAATCAATCAATGTTTATTTATATAGCCCAATATCGCAAATGTTACATTTGTCTCAGTGGACTTCACAGTGTGTACAGAATATCAGTATGACAATACGACACCCTCTGTCCTTAGACCCTCACATCGTACAAGGAAACACTTCCAGAGAAAACCCACAGTTTAAAGGGGAACATGGGAGAAACCTCAGGGAGAGCAACAGAGGAGGGATCCCTCTCCCAGGACGGACAGACGTGCAATAGATGCCGTGTGGAAATTCACTTTCAGTTCAAGAAAAAAACCTGGTCTTTTCTGCACCAGGTTGAGAAGACAGATTTAACAGATGACTCCCTAAGCACATGGTAGTTACTTAGATAAATGTCTTATTCAGGGTGATTTAAAATATGATATAATTACATTGTTTCTCTTTGTCTCACCTTGAGTGCCGATGTCATAAAAACCGAACAACCCATGAGCATAAAGATCAAGAACCCAGTGACCCGCTGCTCCCGGATGCCCAGGAACTTTGGCGACTCTCCCGGAGCGGAGCAGCCCGACTCCACCTTCAGGCTGTTCACGTGCGAGATGGAGAGGACGGTAGCAGCCACGAACCACGGCAGGCCCATGATGGAGCACACACCCAGCATTATTGCCACTATCATCAAATCCAGGTGATAGCCACAGCCTTTCTGTAGGATACACAGGGAGACAAGAGACAATGAGTTTGAGAAATATTCTCCTCAAGTAGAAATAGAAGTACGAAAAACAGATTCAGGAGCACACTCGCTAAAAGATTTGTATTCAACCTTGGAAAAAGAACACCAAATGTTTTGTGTTTGAGTTTTCGAGGCGGATTAAATACAATTAAAAAAATAGCAGCACTCTAGAATGTAGAAGCATACAAATACAAGAATATGTTAGCCTCAACCATAATTAAAGATGACCGCAAAGAAGGGAGAGGAAAAGCTCTTAATATTATTCAAATATTTAAACGAATTGAACGAATCTGGTACAATAATACATTTCTTTCAACATGAACATTACATTCCAAACATGACTAATGTGTTTTGGAATTTTTATAAATTGTGTATTGATGCTGCAAGGCTTGATATTAAAGAAGAGATTGTCTATCCGTCGCGCAAAATATAAAACAACTTTTCAGGATACTTGCTCCAGAAACAAACGTGTGTAACTCAAAGATATCACACTGTCAAAAGTAAACCTCCACAGGCTGACCTTGAGCTTGTGCTCCTTGCGGTTGATGATGACTGCAGTGATCTGTTGGTCCATAAAGATGAGGATGGTGCAGAGCAGAGCGGGAAGTGCCGCCACCAGCAGCGTCCACCAGGGATTCTCTCCTAACGGGTCCATTAGCCAGCCTCTGTTCTTTGAAGTAGGCTGCCGGGAAAAAGGCAGGAATGAGCCACATACAGTCATTAGTTGATGATGTGAGCGTTAGATTTACTACTAAATGTACATTAAGACCTTTGCCTACCTCAAAGCGGTCAGGGACTTTAAGTTTAGGAGAGGGGATCCCCATGAGATAGTCCACCAGCACCATGACCATGATGGTGATAAACACAGCAAAGTCGCTGATAGTGGATCGCACCTAAACGACACACAAGCAACACGATTGAAGGTATCTATTAGGAACTGCGGCTTTGCATGTCCACTATTTAAAAAAAGTCACTAATGCAAACAGCCTTTTACTTCAGGTCACTGTTGAGATACAATGAGTAATAATTACTTTAATGTCAACAGTAACAGCACGACAATACAGCAGCTGCCTACACAGAGGATCATGTGATGACAGACTAGCTGGATCTGCGTGGGAGGAAACGAGAAGATCTTTTCTTTCTGTACACAAGCCTGTTCCGACATACCAATGACTGACACTATGTCAACATTTACATAGCGTGAGAAGCTTTAACCTAAATCTATTACATGAACAGAGAAGTAGAATAAAGACCCTGTTTGGATGGGAAGATATCGTTTGTATTTAATTTGACCTCGTTCGGCAAAGCCACATTTGTGATGTTAAGAGAAGTACAATGAGAGTGCTCGTAACAAATCTAGCAAGTATCTCACCCTGGTTGGGAAATATCTCTCCGTCTTGAACTGCTTAAGAAAGCCAGACAGGAAGAAGGTGGTGAAGAAGAGGATGATGGACCAGAAGAGAACATCTGGGATATAGGGCCCGTGCTGACCGCAGGCAGAACCTATGAACTCTCCATGGAGTGTGTGACACATCTAGAGAAAGAGGAGTCATAGGTTAGTATTGTAATAAAACAATTATAAAAAAGGTGTATCAGTACTGAGGATGTTCTGGTAGTGGATGTTCTTCAGTTCTAAAAGCAGGATGTTTGAGATGATGTCTGTTTGTGCCACACATCCTATTCATGCAAGTGTGATTCCTGCACATCGCACTGGAGGTCACTGTGTGCCGTCCCACCGTCACGTTGAGGCTGCTCCATGGGATAGAGTCGGGGGTGTATCCCGTGTTGTTCCACTCCTGCACGAGTTGATCCGTGGCGTTGACCGGTGGAGAGCACTCACACCTGGGGACCAGAGAACAAATGGTGAGTGAACTACGTAAGGGGAAAACATTATTTGGTTCACTTTAAAAGTTAATTAAAAGCAGAGGCTGCAGCAGATCTGCTAGCATCAGTTATTTTTAAATGTGTTATTTTGCAAGGAGGTGATTTTCCTTTCAGCTGTGGGAACAGCTCGAGCCCCTGCAATTACAGCTCGCAGCAACAAGAGCAGTGTGTTCCTAATACGGTACTATTTATGTGCATAATACACTACTTAATGTCAAACCTTCCGATCCATAGCCAGAGCAACACCAAACTTGTGATCAATACAAATTTGCATCAACACTGACACTTTTATACAGGCAGTCATTTGTTGTATACTTCTACCTTTAAACTGGGACTGTACAGGGATGAGCTCTGCTCCACTGCAACCACCTCCACTCGGAACAAATACACTTCTATCTTTACTTATAATATAAAAGAATAAACTATGAAATTCCTAGATCACTTACACTTTGAAAGCATAATGAATGAGAACAGTAACTGAAATGTTGGTACTCACGAGTACATGGTAAGATTGTCCAGGTGGTTGTGCGTGTTGACTGGGAAGTGTTCTCCCAGGTGAAAGAGCTTCTCCAGAGCCTCGTAGATGAAGATGACGCAGATGAGGGCAGCGAAGGCCTCCTCTGTGAATCTGGTGATGTAGCACACCAGGGAGCTAGCATCTGTGGCTACCAGCACCAGACAGAGGAAGGCCGTCCACAGACCAATGCTGGTCCGCAGGGACAGGTAGTTCAGGCCGTAGTCACTGGGAGAAGAAGACGGACGACAGGGATGAATATACAGGATAGAGGTAAACATGTTTTTATTAAGGGCTGTACCAAATTATATTTTATATATAATTATATTGTATTCAAAGATTCTATGTCTTCCTGTCTACTTCCTAAAATAAATAGATTCAAACAAAATCTTTATTTAGAATAGAGTGATTTATTGGATTAAATTAGTATTATTAAACATACTAGTCAGAGCGTATAACAAGCGGGAGAGAAAACCGTTTTCTAACTGCAGTGAATCTGCAAATACGGGGTATAAACTGAATAAATAGACATGCAAACTATTTGGTAATTGGAAAATCAATTCACTTTAAAACAAAATGCTGCATATATTGCTGAGTATTTAGTCTTATCAGTAGTTTGTCTTGGTATCATATCACAGAAAAAGTGAAGTTTCTTAAACGTACGTGCAGAACTTGAAGAGGATCTTCTCAAACACTAATACAGGGCCTGTGCTGCCAAGAATAGTGAGGGGCTGGCCTGCGAAGAGGGAGTATACCACTCCTGTAAGTGACGCCCCAAACAGAGACTCTATGGCACTCTGTAGACACAGAGGAGAGGGAGGGTGTGAGGGAGGATGTGGGAGGTGAAACTGCCCGAAGGAGGATAGAAAGGGAGAGACTGAAGGAGAAAACAAGAGGTGAAGAAGAGACCCGACGAGAACAGAAAGTTTGGATTAAACAGACATCTGGGCTGCGTCTGAGAGGCTAGATAAACTGGTCCACCCTGATGACTTGTCCAAAGTCATGTGTGTGTACAGCCCTCCACTGCTGAGTTTACTCAGATGCATCACATACACCAGCACACAGACTGCGCTATGCTAACAGTCCCTGTTCTAGTAAGGACCTCTGGGTAAAACAGGAGAGAAAGGCAGACAGAGAGAGCGTAAAAAAACAAAATACACTTTACAGCAGCAGTGTGCTAACATGGGAAAATAAATAACCTGCATATCCTACATTGGACAGTGAGCGAAGAACTCAGTGAGACATCCACCACAATGTACTATATCAAATAGAAAAGTTAAGTGAAAAATGGCAAAATGGCACTTGCACAACACAGGGTTAGATTTTGATTCACACTGGGTTATGAATAGTACAAGTATTGACTTTTAGGTTGCCAAGCTTTTGGACTCACTATGTTGCCGTGTGTTGCCTCGCCAAGCAGCCCTCCAAAAGTGATGACAGGGGACATGCAGGCGCAGTAGAGGAAGAGGACGGAGGCTAGACACTGCAGATTGAAGGAGTCTCTGATGTCGCTCCAGTAGAACGGGAGCTTCCGTTTGATGTCCTGGTACAGACCTCCAAATATCCTGGAAGAGGCCGTTTGAATATTCAAGTATACGTAATGCTTGCAGTGATATTGTATGATAAAATCAAGTAATTAATGAAACATCAGTGAGTTTAGTGAGGAGAATAGAAACAGGCAAGTGAATGCGTTTCATTTAGTGTAACATCAAATAAGAAGTTTACTTTTAAGTTCAGAATGAGTGCAAAGGTAACACCCAACTGTGGTTTCTAAGGTTATGGTTGAAAAATCAAATGATAAAAGCTGGCATGTCTTATACACTAGACATTGTAATAATATTATGTTTTAAAAAAATTACTTTTCTGTTGGACTTTAATGCCGCGTTTCCTAATATAAAAAAAGGTGATTAAAACTGTAATTTGCTATAATCATTATTTACGAGGTGTTCAGGTCATTTTTACACATTTGAAATGCATGTTTGCTTTAACACTAATTAAAAGCACAGCCAGTGTTATTGCTTAGGAACCTTTCAAGTCGACCTTAATCTTCATCAAACTGAAACATAGATGGCGCTGTGATCGTTCCGCCTTCTCCTCTCTTCATCCCTTCTCCTCTGAGGGATTCCATTTCTCACTTGTATAGCTTCCTTTCCATCCTGACACCTGTCCAATTGCTCTGCTGTGAGGCTTTCTCTCATTTTCTTTTCCCCACACCTCTGGATAACCTCTATTGCTGCCTCCATGACCCCTGCTGTGTCTCCTACACAGCTGCTGTTTCTGATAGCTTTCTTTACATTAGCCTCCTACTCTTCCATAGTCTCCACTGGCCTCCAGTCGCTCCCTCGTAGCACGAGCCTTTTATAGGAGCGGTGAAAAGCAGAGTGAATCTGTAAATAATACATTGGCTCAAAACTGATGTGATGTGTGTGTGTGTGCGTGTGCGAGGTTTCAAATAAACACATTCTCTCTCTTGCTGTGTGGCCCGGGCTCCAGGGACACGGAAATCTTTTTTCAGAAATGTCAGCATCTTAGTTCACACAGTACAGAAGATATGCTAAATCCATATAGTGCCGTTGTTGAGTTTATAACATTGTACATTTCCTCAGAAATAATTCAAAAAGCTCGTACTGAGCACAAATCAAGCACAAGGAAAAAAGACATACTGTGGTAATGTCTTGTAATTCATCTCATCTTTATCAAAAGAGAAGATGAGATGAACCTTTATTGATCCCTCTGAAGAAGTTAAATGAGCTCCTAAGTCTTTAAGAGGAGTTTCCTCCTACAGCACTTGTTAACAAGAAGCACTTGTCTCATATCAACATGATATATTAAACATGCCTACTGGTGCTAATGAAGTTGTGAATCCAACTAGGACACACTTTAATGATCTAATAATTCTCTATCAACAAACACAAGGGATGTTAATAGAAATACCTGGAGCGAGTAACTATCAATAATCATTTGAGCTAAATGGTGTGCCAAGAAATGAACAGGCTTAGATGGAGGGATTCATTTAGGATGTTCTCTAACAGTTATAAAGCAAGTCCATTTTCTCTGAATGTATTTAAGGCACGTCTAAATGAAATGCTTTCTGACACTCTGCGTATTTGTAAATGTTGAATATGTAAATATGATATCCTCTGTTGTTTGTTTGTATGTTGTTTTTATGTTTCATGTGGAACTAAATGATGCAGGTCTCCCTTGTAAATGAGATCGATGATCTCAAGGGACCAATCTGTCTAAATAAAGGTTTGAAATGAAATGAAATGAAATGAGTCAAGGAATGAAACAGAGATATTTGTGTCTGTAACTTCTGATGTAACCTCTTGTCTTTGTGGAGACAGAGGAGAGGTGTTGGACTCACCTCCCCGTCCTCTGCAGCTCGGGCCCCGTGTTGTGCTCATCTTCCTTCTCCATTTCTCCAGATGGAGACGCATTGCCGTTGGGTTGTGGAGGTATCTTTCTCTTCATCTGCAGATCAAAGGGCATTTCAATATGATACAGTTGCATACAATTACATGTCTTTGCGGTCATGATGCTGCAAATCGATAAGGGGGCACTCTCTGTGTGATAATAGTGGTGTGGAGTAAAGTGTGATATACAGAAATATACATCAAGAGAAACGACGAAAAACATCAAGGTTACACTTTGTGAGAGCAGAGTTCATGAAGTATGTGACGTCTGATAAGTGCGCTGTGTTAGTCTGCTGGCTATCTGTGAGTATGCAGCTGGTTAAAGATCTCTGCACCAGGAAAATGTATGTCTGTTGTTCAAGGCGTTTGATTTTCACATCTCTGTAAAACACTCATGTCTTTGTATGCAATATTGCCCCAATCATATTAAGCAATATCTGACAGAGAATCACCAACCTGAGAAGGGACATTCTTTGGGGGCTCAATCCGGATTGTGGGGTCCCATTCTCCAGGAGGCAGGACAGTGACCTGATCCAGGAACTCATCTATCCCCGACAGCAGATCCGTTCGGTCTTTGGCCCTGTATGCCACATCATGGAAAATCTACAAAACGATTATTAATAGGAGTTATTAAATGACTTTTGTAGATATACATTTGCATCCTCCTGCATAAATGCACTTGAAATCCCCCCCAACAAATCCAGCTATTTCTGGATAAAATGTTAAAACGTGTCAAACTGAAGTTAAAAAAGGATCCATCTTTCTTTCTTTCTCTCACCTCATCTGTCATTAGTGTGGCCATGGACCTGCCAATCTCATGGTACTGGGGCCCTTTGCCATGAGGACCCAAAAGCAGGAATAGAAACCTTAGAATAACAAAAGTAATCATGAATGAGATGAAACATAAACTACACCGACCAGTACATACCATATTCACTGCATTATTTGATTTGTTAACTCTTTTAAAAAATTGTACACAATTTCTTCCATCTCAATAAATATCAAACCTAATTTCCACCATTGTTTATCGGTGGAATATATTGAAATGATCATGACTCAATGTACTCATGTATTATGCTACCTCAATTAATGCAAAACTAAAGTATTTGTAAGTATACAATTAAACCAGAGTGGTCCCTCTACTTTAGAGGTGTGAAGCTACAGGCTCTTAGGCTTACCTTAGAGATTAAAGACATGGAAAGCAGTGTTGCAGACACAGATTTACTGCGGTGAGAACCAGAGTTAATCCCCAGGTTATATTAGTCCCATGTGAACAGGGCTGTTACAAATGACTGTCAGTTTGCTTTAAATTGCTGCCAGATTTGGCGACTGCTATCGAAAATAACCCTTCAACATCCTTGTACTCCAAATGATAATACCTGGTGGGCACAGGCACCTCTGTGAGGCCTGTGATGAGGACTGCAGGGGACAGTCGTACGAAAGCAATTATGGGCTTCTCCAGGAAGTCCACTTCTCCAACAAGGACATTGGAGGCTTCAGCACCCGGAGGAATCTTTTTCATGAAATTCATATCCACCTGGAGAAAAAAAAACATAGAACAAACTAAATTCTCCCAAAAATCAGATATACATAAAAATAGAGAAAAATGTTGGAAAACACACATGCAAACAGAAATAATGAAGACATTTTGGCAGCAGGTCGTTTGGATACTATGATAACTAAAACATAAAAAAAGTAGCTACATATTCTACTACATAGTACTGAGCAAAGATTGTCCGTTGCCGTTTTATGTTCCTGGATAAATATCTCTTATGTGCAAAGCTAAATACAGATCAGAGCACAGGGATAGAACATCTGTATCCCTGTGTAGAACAGACTGTGCCTTCATCCCTCTTTTGTATCCTGACTCATATAAACACTGCACCTTATTTTTTGGCAGTGATTACGGAGGGTTTTATAATGATAACTACTTATGTCAGCGAGCCATTTTATTGAATGGATGAGGCACTACGTGGGAGGATGAAGGGAGACATTTTCCAAACTAAACAGCCACAGAACTGTTTTATTTTGTTTATTCATAGTCTATTGAAGCAGTGTCTGGAGAGGCTTCTTACTGAGCCAAGAAGAAAAAGGGTATTTGATGGCGGCTCTCAAACTGGCAGTTTTCAACACAGACCATTGAAATGTCTGTGGAAGTCCAGAAACTGAAGAAAAGACACTGATGAAGTCATGGGCCCTCCACCATGAAGGACTGTTTCTGTGCTCAGTACTGTGGCTAGGTTACCTTGCTGAAGTCGACACTGCTGCCCTCTCTACTGACCCCTACTTTGGACGGTCTCCTCTCCACAGCCTTGTTGCCATCCAGGTTGTTGGGGAGAGAGTTCGGAGAAACCAGTGGTCCTAAAAGGGACAAGGGGAGCAGAAGTTAGACAAAGCGGTGGTGGACGGAGGATTTCGAAATCAAAGGTCGAGAATGGCAGTGTGGTACACCATGAAATCAGATTTTTGATTTCATCATTAAAACGGCATTTGCCTTGCATCTTTCCTTAGATTTTAAAAGAAGTGGGGGGAAAAAAGATCAGGGTATTTGAATCCATGATAGACTGGTACTTTGAGGCATGGCTTCATTAAAAGAGACAACATTTCACTGGGATGACTCATTTTGAATGACAGGTGAGCTCTTGGTGAACAAACCTGTTACAAAATAATCCTTAGATCACATGGCTTTCTACACTGGTGGTTTGTGATGCAATGCTACGAGTTAAACCAAACAGTATTGTTTATCATGAAATGTACATTCCATATAGGGGATTTTAAAGGAAAACTAACCACTTTATCAATCATTATTTACATTTAAATGGGATTTAAAAAAGCCCTTTTAATTTCTGGGGCACTTCAGGTCTAGATCATGCATCTTGTGTAACTTAAGTACAACAGGCGATCAAGACAATAATAAAGAGTAAATACAAATGTCAAACAAATTGAAACACTAGTATTTGGATTTGAGGTTTAAAATGTCACAATTTTTGTCTGGAAGTGAAAGGCTATTTTGCACAACGAGCAATACTACACACTGTGATGATTTGGTGCAGCAGAGCTGCAACACTGTGATGTCTCTCCACAGGGAAGACGATATATTTCACGATTCCTATTTGCTCCCCATCTGTTGAGCTCAATACTGTGCTGCTTAAGTCAAGTCCTGCTTAGCTTGAATTCATGACAGCTTTGAGCTAAAGTTGAAGGGATGTATTTGATATGCCTGACAGTATACTTTCCTCAGACTTCAGCACCTTCAAGTGTTGAAGCTCCGGTATTTCTGTGCATAATTGACTGCATACTTCAACATTGCTTATGTAGTTTGAGCCTTACCAGATACAGGAAACGCTAGCACTCTAAGTGACATGAGAGCAGGGAAATGAAATGAGGGAGTCATGTATTTGGATCAAAAGATAGATATAGCAAAGCAACACTTCTTTTACCAGGTTGTTCTTCTTTTCTCATTTTCAACAACACATTTCTCTTATCGCCAACAGGAAGTAACCAAGCCAACTAACATTAATAAAGGCTTAAGCAATATGTCCACTGATCCATACCCTTGAAATGTACCCTGGAGTAAACCCAGTGGATTCTGGATAGCTGTGACTGCTGAACAGGAGCATGATTGCTCACATACCCGACAAAGCCTCTTGGAATAAGGGAGGGATTAGTATAGGTTGCGTTCGCCAACACACTTCATTCAGGAGCGCTAAGCCCTGGAATGCTCCCCCATACTGGCCTTTTAAACAGTGGCGTCATAGCGCTACCTCATTAAAATGGAAAACAGTAACATAAATAACTGAAATTATACAGATTTTCTGACCAGACTGAAACTTTTCTTGTTATGGTAAAAGTACATTATTAAATAACTGGCCCAGTTGCCTCTCAATGACAATAATTAATGCTTAAATATGAAAATATCTCAAATAAGGCGTACATGCCCCGTTTAGAAATATTTCACCAATGACTTCTTCCTTAATAGTTCAGTATCCTGCATATATATATATTAGGGCCGGGACTTTAACACGTTAATTAAGATTAATTAATTACACAAAAATTAACGCATTTTAATCGCACTTATTTTTGCACCGCGGAACGTTTCTCACTGGATGAGTTTCAGGGGTACCGATTATACTGGAGCACCAACTAACGTTCATGACTTCAGACAACAACAAACCACAGTGAACAATAGTCAAACATGAACGAAGAAGCTGATGAGACCGCTTTGGTTGGCCCCGTGAATGGGACATTTTGTTTTAAAAAACGGACGGATGGAAGCGTCAATAAGAGCACGGTTGTTTGCAAATTATGCAAATAGGAATTCGCATATCACCGCAGCACATCAAGCCTCAAGTATCACCTCAATGCAAAACATATAGCAGCTAGCGTGGAAGCTAGCGTGGACGTTAGCCCTACTCGGAGTACAAGGACCCACACCCAATTCGCGTTGATCAAACAGTGGCCTATGCAACAGAGAGATTTTATTTTTCATCAGGATATTGGAAGAATAGGAGGGATTGAGGTCAATCACTGGCACTTTTTTATTTTATTTTAAATGGTACACTTTATGTTGAACTATTTATTACGTTGTTGGTGCAACTGGCACTTTATGTTGAACTGTTTATTGTTTTGGCCAAGGTTATTGAGAGAGTTGGACTGAAATTGATTAGATTTTTTAAATCAACTGTTGGTAAATCAACAAAGTCTGTTATGGCCTCTGAAGCAACAGAGAGATGTTTTCTAATAGTCAGGGTTTCCAATGTTCTGAATGTACTTGAAAGTATTGTGTTTTACTTAAAAAACAAAGTGTTATAGTTTACAGAAGGTCTACCTACCTATAGGCTACCTGAATCTCTGAAATGTACTATATTCCTAAATATGCTATTGCTACACTTTATGGCAAAAATTGCACTTTTCTGTTGGTCTTGGTTAAGAACCTCCTTGAAAAAAATAAACAA
>NW_011364489.1:13411-20279 GCF_000735185.1 Notothenia coriiceps
CCCACTTTTGGGGGAAAAACTTCAGAATTTGTATTGACCGCCGTTCAACTGACAGCATTGTTTCCCCCCAAAAGTGGGCGGAGCTGTTATTTTTGCCCGGAAGTGACGCATTTGTTACTCTCATCTATACCGTTGGGCTGGAAAGCAAACCATACTGGAACAAGAAAGCGGCGGAGAAGTAACGGGGCAGAAACCCTCCTTTTTACGCAGCGGTCCAGACATAGACATCAAACGGCAAAACATATTCAGTGTGCAGTTCCTTTGGCATTAGGGCAGGGATATCTAGATACTTCCGAAGGTTTGACATAATGAATTGTGCTACTTTTAAAGCAAGCAACGCATAGGCGGATTTTTCGGGGGGGCAGGGGGGGCATTGCCCCCCCCTAGTGGCTGAAATATGTTACTGCATTACTATGTCGAAAACTGTACCCAATATTAATATATCAATATTTTAATAAGGTAGTTCACTGGTTAATAATATTGTAGCGTGTTCAAGTAACCAAGGGATATAGTAGTTATCACATAAGTATAAGATGTGCACAGTTATGATACGTTGTACAGTTATGTAATGCACTGACGAGTTGTGTTCATATGTGGAAAAGTCATACTCAGTGCGGTGAGCGCTGGCTTTATTGCTACTGTATCCATAGCACCCCACGCAATAGTTGCCCGTAAAAAAGGTTTGCCCCCCCAAGCGCAAATGTCAAACTCCGCCTATGAAGCAACGATGTTTTCAAATCTGTAATCAAAGAGTTCCGCAAAAACGCTATCGACCAATCAGATTGCTTGATTTGACTTGTCAGTTTTATAAATATATATTTAAATTTCTTCTGTTACGAAACAAACTTACAAAGCATAAGATGGAAACATTTAAGATTAACTTCGACCTCCGGGGGGGTCTTACTATAGTCTGGAGGAGTGGATTGAGCAGTGCCTATCTCCAGAAAAAAAAGCACCTAAACTACGACATGCAGAGCTACGTGAAGAGCAGGTAGACCAAGTGGAAAAGTACCACCATTCAAAAGCTTTCTGATGCGGGTCTTGAAACAAAGCAGAGAAATTATGACCGTTAGTGGCCACATATGCGAAAGCTCTCTCCAGAGCTACTGGAAGCCGAATCTCGGGGACCGGAGAAAGTGGAGCAATAATCTCGCCACGCCAAGCAACAGCCTAGAACAACCTCAACCTATACAAGTGACCACGTAAACCATGCTACTGATGCTGGACAGTTTTTCAGTGGATGCACAATAAACAGAAACATACACATTAATGTAAATAAACAGCTCCGCTTCGCGTCGGGCCGAACCACGCCCCTTAGCTGTGATATAATGAGCATATACCACGGCCTGTCGTGAGCTATTGCTTGAATATATAGTCTGCGGTCAACTCAACCATTACATGTCTAAAAAAAAAAAAGGTGAGAACATATAAACCGTTGCATTCTTCACTAGAATATTTTCGTTAATCCCTATTAACCTGAAAACCTGCTACTACTCATCCAGACAAATTAACACATTAAGGACATTTTACTGTCCAACAGTTCTTCTCTGCTCAACCCACAGTCAGACCGTTTGGCTATTTAAAATAACGTTGTAAAACAAATCATTTACAACCTTAAGTGTTAATAAGCTGTGATGAAGACTTGATAGCCCTCACTTAATAATAACCCACACACTAATGTGAGGACACTCGCTTCTTGGGAAATATTGTATATTTTCCTAGTAGGGGGTACAATTACCAAAGCTTCTCAGCTATAATAAGACCACCACAACCTTTCAGATTCAGCTCTCACCAAGTGATTGCAATGACCTATACTTTGAAATAGAGCCATTCCCAGAGGTAGACACACAAACTGAAATGCAAACACAGTCTAATAATAAAATGGAACAACGTAGTTTGGGAAGAAAAGTCACTGTTGGTGCCAGAAATATAGGAGATAGAGAACCAATACACACAAGCTCCCTCTCTAGCTTATATTTAGCCATGCTGCTGGCACCCGCCTCACTTACCCTCACTGCTCTTAATTGGGTAAAAGAATGTTTATACTTAGGAATTGATGTGGCGGAAGAGCATGGGTGCAAACAGATGCAATGGGAAAAGCACAAGTTGCATGAAATTCATATCTGTGTGCTCAAACCGGGAAGCTAGCTAAATGTGGCAATAAAATCACAAAAACCATGATGCATTATGGGAGAAAGAGACCAAAACACTTTGGATGGCAGCCATGCAACCAGAATGGAGGAGGTGTGAATAAGGACAGGGCCAAGCAAGACATTGAGTCTTCAAAATGTGTTAAGATAGGGGGAAAAGTTTGAATAGCAAAAATAAGTATAGTGAGTTTTAGAGCGAAGCAAGAAACAAGGTATAAGTAGAAAAAAAAGGGTTAGTTGAAAGAATGTAAACAGTGAAGGGGCCGAAGCAGGAATCATGAGGTGGAGACCAGTGTCAAACTTTTGTGGATTAATACATTGGGAAGTGCGTTTTAGCAAGTGAGGCTTGCTGTGGGTTATTGATGAGATGGCTGCAGCGAAAGTTAACAGGGAGTGGAGCTTTCATGCTAGTGCTAGTGTTCTCTGTTCAAGCCGTGACTCACACTAGCAGGCTACACAGATATTTGCCTTCTAAGGGCATCAGCTCGAGGCCCTGGGATGCCGAGGATGCTCGACGGCTGAGCTCTGGTGACGCCGCCTCTTCTTTAGCAGAGTGTGGGTGGTCGTCATCCTGAGGAGGCGATACCACCACTTCGGGGATGCCATGAGGGCCAAGGCCTGCGCCCTGGGTTTTGGAGGAGTGCCGGGGAGCAACGGGGGTATTTTGAGGGGTGGTGAGGAACGGGCTGCCTGGGGCGTGCCCAGTGTTGGAGGAAGAGGAAGGTAGGAGATGGTTGAGCAGGATGGAGACTCTGGACTCTTGTCTCTGGGAGAGGTTGGAGACAGAGGAGGCTGTCCCTGCCTTGTGGAGAGAGAGACGTGAAGAGGACAGGCCCTCTCCTAACAGAGGAGACAATGGCAAAAGGGAGAGAGAAAAGGAGGGAAAAGGAATAAGGGATGGAGCAGAGGAATACACATATGAAGTAGGAGTACATCACAAAGGTGGTATCTGGAGGAGACACAGCTAGAAGGGGTGGGCAGCAAGAGCGTGGCAGGAGTGTTGTTAGAGGGAACCGTGCTTGCATAAACATGAGCGAAAAGCATGGTAGTGTGCAGAAGACACTAAGAATGATTCAGTGAGGCGTGTAGGAGGTTCTGCAAGGGGCCAACACAAATTGTATCATTCAATTCCAAACAAACCAAATCGTACAACATGTCAGAGGTCAACCTCGAAAGGGTTCAGATGCATGCACGAGAGGATGAGTTAGCACGATGTCAGTGCACTGTGAGCAGACGTGTGCTCTACCACAACAGACCAGTCATAATTCCTACAGAGTGCATACGCATTTGGCACAAAACATACATCTTGCCAACTACAACCATTACCATCAATGTGAGATTTATTCATTTGACCTTTCACGTTTAAGGTTTAATGATATTAAAATGCAAGCCCCACAAGAACCACAGGCAAAGAAGTGGAGAATGGGATATTTATTTCATTCTTTAATCCTCCGGCTGGCACCCAACACCATACATTAACACCACTGCAGCCATGCCCACTCAAAAAACACACAATGCTGACTCCAGTTGCAGTTTAGTGTCACCCTATGGAGTAAAAACAATCATTATTTAAATCACCGCGAGCCAGGCCAGCCATACAAGTTAGCAGAGTCAGTAGCACCCGAATTTCTCTTTCACTATTGGGGCCGACTCCTTCTCTTGATTTTACTCACTTTTACCATCCACCTTCTACGACGGCATTGTGGGATTTGAACAGGGGATTTTTAAGCAACAGTTCCCCAGAGGTGGAATACAGAGGAAAAAGAAATGCGAGTGCGTCGCAGGATCTCACCGTTTCTTTCAAGCAAGAGTGGGTCAGAATGTTTCTTGCCTATGTCAGCAATGGAGCGGACTAGAGGGATGCGATTGCTAAGTTTTCTGTCATTCTGGTGGTGGTGTTTCTTCAGCATGGCTTCCCGCACCTTGTGGCGCAAATCCTCCTTCAGCTGGCCCGACGCCACCATGCTGTCTATCAGCATGTCTGATTTGTAAAAAAGCAGGGGGGAAAAAACACAGTAAGGAAAATTAATTTAATATGGAGATTAAAAATAAATTTACCCGAGTATAAATTTGGTTTTATTTTTCAGAATTTAAATCATGAGAAAAAATTACCTGCAATTTCTTCAATACTGTTGGCCCTCATATCGAGCATGACCGTGCCGTTGAGTATGCAGCTACGCAGTTCAAATAAGCTGTGTAGTGACAACGTAGCCACATAGGGCTTACTCCACCTCTCCCCACCATCTTCCACATCTTCTTCAAATTTCAACCACCTGTGGATAAACAACACAAACACACAGAGAAAGAAGATATTAACTTAAAGTTGAATCAGGGTCAGTGTTTCCAGTGTTATTTTATGAATGCTACAAACCTATTTCACATTACACTATGAAACAGATGCATCAAATATCATGAAAACTGTTATTTGTTCAAAAAGTCAGTATAGAGTTCCGTATTGCTTTCACTCCATGAGGTTGTCATTATGCTGGTCCTTCAGTTGCTTTCTAACCTGGCAGTTTCCTTCCACTCAGTGGATCTGCCGTCTCTGAAGGAGAGCTCGTCCAGCTCAGTGAAGAGGTCATGTGGGACGTGCTCGAGGTCATCGTCCTCTGCTCCTAGGATGAACTGAACCCGCTGGGATGGTGTGTCTGTACAGAGAGTAGTCAAAGGCCAAAGTACATATTTACAATCATTACAACAATAAAAGTATATTTCTCAAGGCATTATGGGCTATTAAAAGAACCCTGTGGAGTTTGACCTCTAATAGTATGTTTGTTTACACATGCACCTGCACATAGATGATGTGATACGCAGTCCTGCCAACGCTTTTTCACTGATCTACAGGTGGCTGTAATTTGCCAAAAAGGCAATGGATTTTTGAAAAAAGCTAGTAAGCAAAGCATCCAGATGTTATACTTTGGAAATGTTTTATGAGGAAAAGGCATGTCTTCTTGTTAGTTAGACCTCAAGGATAGACATTTAGTTGAATGTGGAATGCAACCTATTTTTTTTAACCGTTTATAATAAAACTCCACAGGGGAACCCTTAAGTGACTGTCTTAACCGTAGAGGGGGAGATTAAATCGGCCCATAATAAAAGGTTTCAAGGCTTTTATTTGTCATACGTGCATAGCTACAGTGTAGTTATGATGATGAAAATCTTAGGTCACAGGAGACGGTAGTATGATCAAACGGAATTCTTTAGGTCCTCCTGAGAAAGTATGGCTGTGTGTTTGGCCATTACCACTGCACTAATGCTTTCTGAAGGTGGAGAGGATAATCTTTGTGGGAGTGTACAGAGAGACCAGTAGATAACTAACTGCTTTTCATTACTACATAAGAAGGAATACATCTGCAGGCAAAAGAGCATCGTGAAAACCTGAAAGCATTACAGACATTTTCTTTTCATGCCGTATTGAATTAGAGGGCAGATATCAGGACATCTCGAACTACAGAGAGAACGGAAATAGACATGGCAGATTACAAGACTAAGCGCCACAGGGAGGCAGAAACCGAATGAATGGAGGCAAAAGGGGAGTTCTTTCTGTCCACACATGGGTGCGGTGTGTGGTGATCTGGTGTGTATAATGCACATGCGAGTACATACATTGATGCTGTTGGTGCTTACCGACAGCAACTAAACCTAAACACGTATAACCGTCTCATAGATTGAGATGCTGTGTGCCCCCAGTCAGTGCTCAACATGATAACCGGACCAATGCAGGTCTTGTTGGTGTCGTCGTAAGGACTTGATAACACCTCGAAGAGTTCAAAGCATTGTTTGACTGCCTATAAGTCTTGCAGTTGAGGTGACGCAGCAAATTCTCACATAGCGCACGCAGCACTCTCTTAAAATGTCATAGCCTTCAATCAGTGTCGGAGGCTATTTACCGGTGGCCTTTAAAGCCTTTTAGAGCTGAATGTTTATTCAGAACTGTTTGAAAGAGGGAGACGCATAAGGCTTAAGCAGAGAGGTAATATAACCTGGTAATCTGTATATTTAAAAAAAAAAAATTAATTCAAAATTAACATCACACATGATTCCCTAAACCAGTGGTTCTCAACTGGTTGGTCGCAGACCCGTTTCGAGTGTGTCGCAGATCTTCTTTTTTTGGGAAAAAAGTCAAACTTTTATTTTTAAGGCCCGATTTTCTAACGCTGTGCATGCAGTAGGCGTTGGAATTAAAGTACCGGAGACCATACACGGTCTTGAAAACTTCTGTCACATAGTGATCATCTTCTCAATAAAACATCTTTGCTGATGTTTTTTCGAGCCTTCTGGCCAATCAGAATCAAGGTTGTTGCCGGAGGTCCCCACGGAGAACTTCAGATAAAAATGAACACATAATGAAATATGACCCCCGGTTTGATGATTGACAGGTCACAGAACAATGGGAGCTATCTACCCTTACCCACAATTTAAAGTAAGTCACACAGGCTATCTCCTCTTTACTCTTCTCGCAGTGTGGAGCAGCAAGTTCAGCTGTCAGAACAAAGTGAAAAACAAACAATGGCATAAAATATTATTAATATGTCGGATAGAAAAAGATGAATTTATTTTCCTCTCAGAGTGTACCAGAATGCGTAGTTTATATGTTAGTATTTCTAAAAATCTCCTGGGGGAGAATCCCCCCCAGACCCCCCTGCTGGGGTTGGGTTTTCAGCATGTGGGCCTTTTTATGTTATACAGTTCAGCTTTGATTTCATCATCTCATTAAA
>NW_011364490.1:0-21831 GCF_000735185.1 Notothenia coriiceps
AACTGGTAGGTTTTCGTCTGTTTGGGGAGTTTATATCCAGTGTACCTCGTTTAAACATTGAATGGACAGCTAGCAGGCATAGGCATTATATATAGATGGAATGTTTTTTGCTTTGTATGTCGGGGGCGGGAGATTCATGTGATTGGTTGTTGGTCGCGTTGCTCGCGTTGACTCCCCAAGCTTGAGACACGCCACCGCCAAGCGTCAACGCACGCTACTGTGTGGACGCTCCGTAAGACTCATTTTCAGGTTTCAAATGTGTATGTTGATATATAGGGCTGCTCAATGAATCCTATTTAATCGCAATTACGATTTTGGCTTGCAACGATTACGAAAACAACGTAATCGAAATAAAACGATTTTTCTTCTTTTTTTGGGGGGTTTTTCAGTTGAACTATACGTAAAGTTCAGGGTAATCAACTGTTAAAAACATACTGTTCAAATTTTTTCAATAAATGGATGTTTTCAAAGTAATGTCTTTCCCATACATTGATTTATTTGTGGCGGGCCGCCACAATTAAATATGGTCCGCCACAAATGGATCTCATAAAAAAAAAAATTATAATTTTTTTTTTTTTTGGTGTTCTAATGGATAGTGAGGTGGGCTGATGATCGGAAGGTTGCGAGTTCAAATCCTGCCTGGAACACCACTTGCCCTTGAGTAAGGCAATTAGCCCTCAGTTGCTCCAGGGAGAATGTCCCTGTAAATGGTCATTGTAAATCGGCTAAATGCCTATATTGTAAATTATATTTTTGGGAGAATAAACCCCACAGATCCTCAACTCTGGTGTGTTTCACTCATTAACAACGCAACACAGAGCAACAAGAACGTTGTCTACAGTAGCCATGAACTTGCATGTATTATCTTATTTGAGGGGGGGTGGACGCGTGGACCACTCGAATAGGTTAAGGGGCCTTTGCCTTTTCTTTTTTTGTGCGGTGCCCCCACAAATAGAATCAAATTCTGTGGGAAACACTGATAATGGATAATCGTTTTTAATAATCGTGATATCAATTATTGACCCAAATAATCGAGATTATGATTTTTGCCATAATCAAGCAGCCCTAATGTTGAATGTTCAAAAAGGTCTTTATTTTTCTCATACTGTGCTGCAGCACCTCTGTTCACCCTCTGTCTGAAACCAGAGCCCAGTCTGCTCTGATTGGCTAGCTATTTTGTTGAAACCCTCTGCAGAATTTCAAAAGGAAATCAACAGTAGTGGACCTGCATGTCCACATGAAAACATGAACATGAGAAAAATGTGTTTTTTTGTTGTTGATAAAAACAACAATGAAGGGAAGTGTATAAATGACCGAACGCCTGCCAATGATTACAGTGCATTCTGCTACACCCAGTCCCTCCCCCTCATATCTCAGTGGTACCACTCCCTTCTCAGAGTCTAGTCTTTTCTCTTCAGGCCTCATAGAATTGAGGCTTATACTGTAGCAGAGCATAGGGCAGAAACCTTCACACAGCTTCATGTGTTGGTTTAACCTGCAGGATATACAGCTGATCAGAAGGCAAGCAGGTCAATCATTAACCAGCACTTCAGTACAGCTCACAAAACAAAATCAAAACTACCTCTAAGGCAGGAAGAGCAGTAACTTAAAAAAAACACTGCCAGGCTATTAGATAAGGCTAATTTACAGCCATTAAAAATAGGTACAATGATAAACATTTAAGGTTTTTTGATAAATCAAACTTAGATTGTGTGTAATAAACACGTACTTGGTTTGATCAGCTGCATTTTGGACATTTTAAAACCATACTTTCTACTTCTATACAGTATGTATATGTTTTACCCACTTTATGTGTTTCTTATTATTCATTTATGTATGCTGCAACGCACTTGGCCATCTGATTTTGATTTTATTTAAAAATAATACAAATTCTACACTTTCTGAATAACCGTAATAATATGCATTTTTTAAAGTAGAATGAGGGGTGTGAATCTTTCTTTTCTTTTCTTTTCAAATCATCGGTAATTATGTATATTCCATTTTGTTTAAACAAGCCATTAGAACATTGATAACGCTTCTAACAAGGTTGACAGCAGCACCAATGACCTACTTCCCACCACCTGATACTACATCACACAGCAGGGTTACAATAACATGCACTAATTTCATCCTACAACGCCAATATATGTTCAGTGGGTTGACACCATAGACTGTATATATAAAGGTTGACACCAAGTGTGTCAGCTTGTAGTAATGCCACTGACACATACAGATCCTTAATCAAAGCAATGTAAGATCACACAGTTGGCTGGCCGCCTGTTTGCAATGCTTACAAATGAAGAGATATGGAAGACTGTCATTTTGTCAGGCAAACAGTGCAATGATACCTTTGCTCCTCACTACGCTTATCAATGAATTATTAGCCAGCTCTTGCATCATTTACGTCGTTTTATCTATGAACAAACTGTGCCATAAGACACATTGCACGAGCACATCGCATTCGAAAAGCGATAAGAAACAGGACATGAACGTTGACATGAACTTGGCTAATGTTAGCTAGCTCAGTTAGCATTATGACAACAACAAGCTGTCAGAAAACACAACAAACCATGTGGCTAATGCTGGTTAAAGTAAGCTCAGCTAACTTACCGTGTGGCTCTTCTTCGTGCTCCGTGCTGGTAACCAACTTAGTTTAAAGACGGTAACTTGACTTTATCTGGTTGGCTAAAGAGAGTTTGCTGTGTGTGACACCCAGTAACCTCTCCTCCTCCCGGGCGGCTCTGCTCTGATCCCGCGGCTGCTGCTCTCGACTGTCGGGCTGACGAGTCCCGCTGCTAACGGTAACACAAGCTAATCAAATGTTAGCTGTTTGTATACACAGTGAGGAGCCCGGAGCCTGCGGACAGATGAGTGTATAGTCCTCAGTGCTCTGGTTGTTTCCTGTGGAGAATGCAGCTGGTAGAGGACAGGCTGCTCCTCTGTTAATGGAGACGGACTCCGGCTGTCAGTTTACTCCGCTCGTTCAGGCGAATTAACCCAGTGACGTCACGCCGTACAGTAAACAGTCCCAGTTCACCAGAATAAACCGAATAAACTCATGCATTTCAGTGTCACTTTTTTATATAAAGTTGAGTTTTTTTCTTTGTTGATAAAACTAAAAGTCCTTAATAAATCCCTGTCCCATTCAGCTATAGAAGAGGATGTATATTGTTTCGTTTGATTAGGAATTAATTTCCTTGCTTTTCTTCCCTTGACAACTAAATACATTTAATAATTGTACTTCCTTTGAATATTTCCATTCAATGCCAGTTTTTACTTCCACTCCACTATATTTATAGAAGGGAATGTATGTGTTTTTACTTAGCTTATATTTTAAAATTAAGATTTAAAATGAAAGAACATGATCAACTTTTAAAATGATCCAAGTCTAAAGAAACCAGTCGAACAACAACCAAAACGTTGTTTGTCTACATCTGTGCCACTATTTTGAATGCAGGACTTTATGCTTTTAATGGAATATTTGAACATTACACTTTTGGTACTTTTACTTTCTGACAATTCCTTTCACAAATGATCTCCTAGCAGTTATCTATCTCCATCAAGTGGTCAGTGTACGGACATATCGCAGTGCATTACTATGTTAACATCAATTAACACTAGAAATGGTTGGAAACGTTATTTCGAACTCTCTGTCTGTACAAACACACAGAAAAATGTACATTAAAGTTGACTTTGAGACTTTGAAATAATGGTATGCAGCTAAACTGAGTTACATTTGTTGTCACTTTATTTAAAGTGTTTATGTGAGCACATTATCATGACAAAAGGACATCGGAATGAACTAAATACAAATCGGTATAGTAAATGTAGGCTACTGTATTCACATATAGTTAATATATTTACAAAGCTCATCATTCCATCCATCTAACTCTTAAGGTTTGTAGGCATGTTACTTTTAACATTATTAAGTTAAATGGTACAAAATCAATTTGGATCTTTATATATTACACATGTATTGCTGTTGAAGGTAAACGATTGACACCAATATCTTCAATATACATATTTTATATACACACCAACGTATGGTTTTACTACAACTTAAAAAGTAAATATCAGCATTGGTGCCTTATGTATTGCAGGTATATTTTCAAGTGTTCTTCTAGGACTGCATGACAATACTTAAGATAGTTCAAGATACATTTGCACTAGGACAAAAATGTGTATCTTATGGCTATTATATCAGCTTGAAGAAAACACATGGGTGTTTTAAATCTCATGGTGCAGTTTGAAGAAAGTGTTAGGTAGATTACAATACATTTACAATAACCCCCTTCCAATCCACTTCCTTCTAAAAAGAAAAGTCTCCATTTAACTAGCATTAAAAGCTTTGCAACAGGGGCCCCTAATGGACATAAAGGGAATAACTCCCCAAATGCTAATATGATCAGAAACAGATGGGTAACATAATACAAATACTTCTGATAACATTTCATAGAGGACACCTTAGCTAGTTAAACCATTGTTTGCTCAGCTCCTGTTTCCATCAGTGGTCCTGGCTCGAGTGTTGTGGAAGGCACGCGTCTGTCTGTCATGACTGGGCTGCCACCACCAACATAGTCTCTGTTGCTGGAACACACAAGCACAACACCAGTTTGTATGGTACACATCAACGCACTCCGTGTAAGAGACTTTGTCATTTACCAGTTTGTCGTATAGTTTAAGTTAGTAGAATGGACATGGGCTGCATAGAGTGAAGGGATCAATTACATCAGGGCTTTTTAAACATTTGTTTTACTTTCCAATAAGAGATACATATTTTCTTTTTATCTTGGTTCTTAAAGTCTAATTTTTTCATTTTGAAAACATAAATCTAGTTGTCTGAATTCAGTTCTATAAATTACATAAAAAATGTGGCTTTCTGAGAATATCCTGGAGATGTCCATTCTACTGACTGTCGCTCTACTCTTCTTATAGCTGTGCTGCTTTTTACCTTTTAACTGTACTATTACATCACTGAGCAGCTTTTTACAGTCCAGAAAGACCCCTTTGGTTCTGTGGATACAGGCAGAAATACATGTGGTCAGAGCCAAACAGAGGGACGACTCCAATTGTTTTGTTTTTAAATAATAGTTTATTTTGTATTGTGTAAATGGGACTCTCAACAATTCAAGATGTATTTGAATTAAATTCAATCTAGCAGCATTTACTGAGTAAGTCCCTTACATGTGCACCTCTGAGTAATGGCATGCAATGTGTAATCAAATGATGTAGACATGTTTGAAATGCAAACTCAGTTTCTAATGTTTCTATGTCATTTGGTTTTATGAGGTGGTCTTCATAGACTGCTAATTAAAGCCTTTCAATATAAAGATGTCATCAATAAAGATGTCAGCTTAAAAAAAGGAGACATAGGTTGTAAGTCAACAGAAGAAATTGTCATCCTCCACACTGAATTTATTTTGGGAGGTGTGGGACGTGTTGCGCATTTATTAGAGACTAATCATTACGTTTTTGATAATTGAATGTGATAATGTTTGCTAAACTAACAAATCCATGTCTGCCTTTACATCATTTCCTCAAAACAGGGAAAGGACAGATGTAACTGAAAACCATGTGAAAGATGGTTGAATCTTTTAAGTGTGTGATCAAGCCATGTTAGTAGTCCAGCATTTACAATACCGGACACACTTAAATATAGTTGATTGATTAATTACATTACATTACATGTCATGTCACTTGTTAGAGGCTTTTATCCTAAGCGACTTACATATTCAATACTGTAGACAATCCCCACAGGAGCAATTTGGGGTGAAGTGTCTTGCCCAGGGACACAACGACATGCTGACTGCAGTGGGGTTCGAACTTGCTACCCCGTGAAAGTTCAGCGCACTAAATTCAGCGCACAATCCCACTGATTCATTATTGGTATTAGTTATACCTGTCTACGGAAGCACTCAAAGGCAATTTAGTCATGTCAAGGGAAGTAGAAAACACACATTAGATCCCAGTTTAAAGATGGATTACCAGAAAAAACGCATTTGCTTTTTAGTCCTTCCGTGCTTATGGATTTTCTGCAATGGTGCTGCCATTTAGTTTCCTTTAATGTGTAGTGTCAGCACAGTGAGAAAGTTCAGAGGGGAACTCTTCCTCACCATACCAACTGCAGGTCTCCCTTGAAAAATAGATCTATGATCTCAAGGGACAATCTGGATAAATAAAGGCTTGAAATACCCTACTTATCATACTCAATTACATAAGTATAATACATGTATTGTCAAACATGTGGATACATGTCTACATTTAAATGTTATGTGTTATTCAAGCCTCAGGGGAAGTAGATTTTCCAAAACAGATGGTTGCAAAAGTATTTGTGTTGTTGTAATGCTGATTTCAGCCACAAGGGGCTGAAGTGCACCATGATGTTCTCAATAGGCTTTCAGGTTTTCTAGCCAAAAGAAAGAGGGACGGTAATGTTCCATAACTTGCAAACACACTATTCATGTACCTCGTGTCTGGACATGTAAAGTCACCTGGATGAAAACATAAATTATGTCTGTCCTATTCCTAAATGTTCATGCCAAAAAAGTATGTCACCCCTTTCTCCAACTATTTTAACTGTTGTTACAAAAATAATAAGGATTTCAAAAGATTATCCTGAAAAAGAAAAATAGTGTTTTAATATATTCTAAAACCATTAAAGAAGGAGAGAAAACAAATTGGTGGAGATCAGAATAATCTTTTCTCACTTGCCTCTCAGTGCTTCCATAGAGAGGGTTTGATTCCATACCATTTCTTTACTTTACTTTAAATACATCGACAAAGCAACAAGTGTAACTATCATGCTGCAAGATAGACAACACATGTTAGGTATGTGGTGTTCAAAAAACTTCTGACCAGCACTTCATACAGTATGTTATTACCTTGTCCTTCCACCAGGGACACTTCTTCCTTTACGTCATGTGTAAAATCCACAGCTTCCTCACTGGACAGCTGCTCTCCCGAAGCAGCAGGTGGCGCCACCTCCTCCGCTTCGGAAGGAGCGGAGTGGTAGGAGTGGCAGTGCTCTGCCTCTGGCTCTGCAGCCTCTGGACTGACTGTAGACTCAGCTTCAGCAGCAGGAAGGACCTCCAGGTCCGACCCGGAGGAAGCTACTGCCAGCTGACTGGTGTCCACCACTGCTGCTGTGTCCTCCTCAGATTCCATCGTCTCCTCTGCTGCTGCTGCTGCCTCCTCCTCCTCCACTGGTGTCTCAGCAGCAGGCGCTGTCTCCTCCTCTGGGGCAGCTTCTGCAGTGGTGGCCTCCTCACTTGGTACAGCTTCTTCCTCAGCTGGAGCCGCATCTTCAGGTGAGGGTTCTGGGGAGGAGACGTCCTCTTCTGGAGCAGCTTCCTCAAATTCAACTTCACTCACCTCCTCCACAACTGCTGCCGGTTCCTCAGCCACCTCCTCCACCATTGGGGCTAAAGCTGCCGGTTCCTCCTCAGCCACCTCCTCCACCATTGGGGCTGAAGCTGCCGGTTCCTCCTCAGCCACCTCCTCCACAACCGCTGCCGGTTCCTCAGCCACCTCCTCCACCATTGGGGCTGAAGCTGCCGGTTCCTCAGCCACCTCCTCCACCGATGGGGCTGATGCTGCCGGTTCCTCAACCACCTCCTCCACCGTGGTTGCTGAAGCTGTAGGTTCCTCAGGCAGTAGCACCTCCTCCTCCTCTGGTGCTTCTACAGGAGCAGGCGTCGCTTCTTGGATCAGCTCCTCAGCAGCAGGAGCTTCAGCATCTTCTGCAGCCTTCAGCTCCTCCTCATTCTCCACAACGGATACCTCTTCAGATATGTCCTCTGGGATTGTCTCCAGGACTTCTTGCTTCACCTCCTCCAGTGTGGCTTCCAAGCTTTGTATGTCCTCCTCTATATTCTGAACAGCCTGCACCAGACGCGTCTCCCCAACAGAAGCCGCTGCGATCTCCACTGAAGAGCTGGCCCAGACCTTCACAGCTGAGAACCGGTCGGGGGAAGACTCTGAAGGACAGGAAGTAATTGCTTAAATATATGTCCAAACATTCCAACAGCTCTTAGTATTTGAGCCTCATTTGCAGTGAAGTTGTTCTATTATAAATGTATTATCCTTTATTGGAATCTTGATAATAC
Organism: Notothenia coriiceps; assembly: GCF_000735185.1. Lineage (NCBI taxonomy): Eukaryota > Metazoa > Chordata > Actinopteri > Perciformes > Nototheniidae > Notothenia > Notothenia coriiceps. Next base: position 8,106 of record NW_011364490.1, read on the forward strand.
ACAGGATTACTGTTGTATGATCTAAACTGACATTTGACTGTGTTCCAGTGCTGTACAATTTCAATTGTGAATGTCAGGGTTCTAATTTACTGAGCAAAAGTAAATGCCAGAATAACCAGTAACTAAAATCACTGTTGCAGACCTTGTGAATGAATGTAAACTGCGAGAAGGCCATTTCAGCACTAATCCTTGTATATGAAGTGCTTGATGTGTGAGTTCCACTTACCTTGGTCATTTTTCTATCTACAGTCACCAGGTTCAGGGAGTACTCTAGAGGAGACTACCTGCCCAGTTCACACTGCTGCTGTAATCTTTTCTAGACAAAAACAGCACTTCAAACATTTGATATCGTAGTGAATGCATGAAACTCTTTTTGGAGAGAATTGTATTGAAAGACCTCAATTTCAATACAAAAGCCTTAAAAGGGACAGTTCACACAAATCAGATCAGCCCTTTTTAGTTTGACCTGTAGTGCTCTTTATTAATGTAGATTGTTTAGGTGTGAGCTGCCGGGTGTTAGGGATATCTGCTGCAGAAATGTATGCCTTCTCTCAAATAGAATATGGCTAGATGGCACTCGGCTTGTGATGCTCAAAGCACCAAATGATTGCATTTAGAAACTCAGCAGCAATGTCTTAACGGAAATCCGGACCCAGTTAAAATAGATAATCCCAAACTTTGATTTGAGGAGTTTCATGTAACTGTTGTCAAGTAACAATGCGCATAAAGAATAGTATAATATCTACTCCTGGAGGAGCTCATGATCAAGCCATCGCGATTAATGGCTTCCTCCTCGGCTGAGATATAACTGCAGCCAACTCAGGAAAATGATCCAGAGATGCAAGCAGGGATTTGATAGAAAGTTGTAGTTTCTAGGTGAAGCTCCAAAAAAAGGTTTTAGGATTTCTGGAAAAACACATTGCCGATGAGGTTTTCTCAGCACCATAAACCAATTAGTTCCATTATATTAGTTATAAGGTAGACATCTCTGCAACTCGTACAACATTAGATTGATAAATAGCACTATAGGTAAGAGAACAAATATCTACTTTTGATTTTGGGGTGAACCCTTAATGGGACACTTAAACAGTTGTTGTTCACTAGCCAACATCCCTGAACCGCAAACAACTTCCCACGAGCCCGTCTGTTTTCCTGCTCAGCTACTATAGGACACACTAAAACAAGTTTAATAATCTAGGATTAGTCCTAACCCGTCTGCAAGGGATTAAACTGTACAAGTAAGACCACAAACAAAAAGCCAAATCAAATCTGAAGGCCATTTAAAAAAAGAAAGTTAGAGCTGTATGCATTAAGCTAAGTGCTTGCAGGTTTCTTTTTCCTTAACTTGTCCAGAACTTGCCACATCCATCTGACGGGCTCTTTAGCGAGCTCTGCAAGCACTTCCCTGACATTGCAAATATTTCAGATCAATGCATTACACACAATTTGTAGGTAAATATTTCTGTATTTTGCTTAGATTTCAGTATGCTGTCTTTTATCCCGTGTAGAAATCACATAGTGCTTTGCTATGGCTAGTTCTTAAGGGGCTCCATTATGCTCATTTTCATGTGTCTTTTTTGTTTCTACTGTGACATGTTTACATGCTTTACTGTCCAAGTGTGAGAGACACATTTTGGGATATTAGCCTTTGCAGACCATCAACATGCACTTAAACTTATATAAGACACTACAGGAAAGGGAAACCCCCAGGCACATAGTGAGGACTCTTTAAAATACTTTGAGCAATGTGAATAAACGTGACCCTCAGCGCGATCTTACAGGCACAGGAGCATGAACATGGTACAGGGATTTTCCAGGAAATTAAGCATTTCTACAGGAAGTGGGCGTTTCTACACCTACAAGATTTATGGGATAAGGGAGATGCCTAAAATAAGCATTGGACAAATACAATTATTCTGAACAACTAATTTAACACAAAACATAATGTTAAGCTTAAACAAATAAAACCTACATTGTTTAAACTATACACTTACCGCACAACCATAATATAGTCATTTAAAAAATGCAATAGGTAGACACTCAATTCTCATCCAGTGATGTTTTATTCTTTGAATAACGCGACTGTATTAATCACAACTTGCTCAAAAACAGGTGAATGAACTTTCCGCAGTGTTCCCTGAAACAAATTCACATTCAAAGAACAAAGTAGGAGAAGTGAGTTGGCTGGCAAATTATGTGTTTGAATGTGCAAGAAGAAAAATTATCATAATGGGGTAGAAATTAAAGGAGATGTGCAAAAGAATTGAAGAAAACTAGTCAAGTGCTGCAGCCAGGAAAAGAGCAAACTGTTTTTTGGTCAAACGCAATGTGAGGCTGTCAAAACTAAATTTGCGTCAATTGGGTTTCTCCCGGTTTGCATGATAATCCTTTCATAAGCAATGAGGCATGGGACTTAGCTGTAAGTGAGTAGACCAAGTGCAAATTATGTTGAATGAGACTTACACAATATGTCAAATGGACTACATTCCTTCACCATGCGGACATATTTAGATAAAAAGAGGCTGTCCTGTTTTAAGGGCACTTTAGAACACCAATTCACATAAACATAACTCTTTCATATCCCTTAAATCACCTGGTTCAACACTCCCATTAACTGTACATCTTCCAAACCATTAATTGCATTTGCTCTTGTTATTTAAAAACAATTCCTATGGGAAATAGGTATTTCCAAACTGAATCTCAACAGCCTTATGCCAAATGTTCTGGTTTCGGTCAGAAGGTTGGGGTGATGTAAGGGAAGGAAGGCACCTGAAAAACTGGACTGATGAACCTCTGGTCATTTATTGAGCAACTGGAAGAGAAATCTAGTGGTTCATGAGTCCTTTTTTCCCGGGCCAGAGAGGCGGGACACGGCACAACTAACGCGGAGCAACTATGGCACGTCACATCTTTATGCAGCCAACTCTGCAGCAGGGGCGGCCTCAGCCTCGGGGGCCACAGAGCCCGTCTCTGCCTCAGCGGGGGCTTCATCTACTGCTGCCGTACCAGTGCTCTCTGCTGCTGGAGCTTCTTCTGCTACCGGGGCCTCTACTGCGGGGGCTTCTTCTACGGGTGCCTCAGCAGCAGGGGCCTCTGCTGGCGTCTCCTCAGCAGCGGCGACTTCCACAGGAGCCTCGGCCACAACAGGAGCCACGGCTTCTTCTGCAGCTGCAGGCTCAGCTGCCACCTCGGCGACGACCTCAGAGGCTGCAGTGGGGGCTTCTTCAGGTGCGGCCTCGACGGCAGGTTCTGCGGCGGTCTCTGCCACTGGTTCTGCAGGAGCAGGCTCGGCGACGACCTCTGCGACAGCTTCTGTGACGACTTCTGCCACCACCTCTGCAGCTGGAGCCTCCTCCACTGGGGCGGGCTCAGCAGCGGGGGCCGTTACTTCTGCTGCTGGCTCTGCCGAGGGAGCTGCAGATAGAGTGAGAGAAAAGCAATTTTTTATAAACACTTCTTCACTTTATTATTGTTATGGGTGTCACCAAAACATTTTTTTGTGTAAAGATCTCTGGATTATTTGCCAAAACAATATTTGGTCATTAGAGTAAATTATAGCTCAAGCACAGCAAGTTCAACTAGGGCTGCCCGAGTAGATCAAAAATAACAACTATAATTTCAGGTCAATATTGAGTTAAAGATTATTTATGAATGCTCACCTTGTAATTATGAAAACATTTCTCATCCAACAAGCATACTTCTGAACTTCATATATGTAAAAGGAAAGGCACGGTTTGCTGGATTTATAAACATAAAACGTATTCTTTTTAAATGCGTCACGTTTATTCATTAATCCCACCACAACATAATTGAAAAGGAAATGGACGTCAGATTTTTTAAACACTATTGATAAACCCCTTTAAAAAATAAGCAAGTGGTTGATGTAATATAAGAGATGCGTCTCAGTAATCCGCTCTAGGTGACTAAGGTCAAATTCTTCCTCCAATCCCCTTAACTTCTTCTGAAGACCCAGCTTAATCTTTCATGGCCCTGGAAACCCAACATATTAGGGACACAATATTAAAGTATGGCTACATACAGTCTTTAACGATATCGGGCAAAAATGAAATACAAATAAATTAGTTATCCGTCTTGTAGGTATGTTTAGGTCTTAAAAGCAAAGCGGTGTGTTGTAAGTGAAAGAGAAAGGTAATCCTTAAACCCAACAGGTGATGACCTCACTGAAGGTCTTTTTAAGAAACCATTTAATTTTAGCTCGTACACATCTTAAGGTGGAAAATAGAAGTGTTTATTTAGGGTACTGCTATGTTAATTTAAAATCATAAAAAAATATTGGAATTAAATAACTTATTTTTATCCTAATTTGCCTCTCATGGCTTAAGTAGTCCAAATGCTACAAAAATTGAAATTGTTCAAATGTGGCCAAGGTGAGTTTCTACATACAGCCAAACCACCCAACTAATTGACACTTTAATGACACTCGTGTCAGCACAAGTTGATGTTGATCATAATCATGGATGGAGCGGAACTTTATACTTTGACCAAAAACAAAACATTTCCAGGCTGCATGAACACAACCGGACCATAGAAAGCTTTTCCACATTACAGGATAGTTTGCTGCTCTAGGCGCTGAGCCACTCTATCCAGGCTCGTACCGGCTGAATAGACAAATCAATCTCAGACAGAAATGAAAACAGACAGGCAAGATCAAGCTATTGAGAGTGATCATGCAACCATGTTTGATATGTGGGCGGTGAAGCTAGAACCAACTCGGAAATGCAGCAAGATCCGCCTTATTTTGCCTTCCATATCTCAGAACAGCAGTTCTTAAAGTACTCGGTACATGTTCATTGAGCAAAATTAAACTCCCTTTATCACATTATACGATAGATATTATTGAGTCCAAAGTTTTTTTTTTGTCCTGGGTTATTTCAGTTAATACCTCAAGGATACACGTCAATTCCATCCACAGTTGTGCGATTACGCAGTTGGTCATCTTAGTCTAGTCTTTTCAAATTAATTAATTCTTAAGGGACGATGAAGATTGTCTTTCCAAAAAGGACTCGCTAGATCAGGTCAAAAATGTATCCAATTATTTGCGACTGATCAAATACTTGCAAAACTGATGTACTTTAAGCTTAGTGCCAACAGACTACACTTTTATGGAGAACATCTCTGCGTAACATGATAATTTATTGCAGTAATTCAAGGAGTTTGTTGTAGACTAGTTTCGGAATCCATTAGCTATTAGTTAAATGACAATGAGCCTCTGCAGGCAACTGCCAATATTTTGGGGGTGCAGCCAGCAGATATCTAGAGTACCTTCATTTTTGCACTAGTCATTGTATACTGTCCAATAGCAACTTGAGATATAAGAATGTAGATGAAGTCTAAAACCTGAGTAGATAAGCCAGTTTTCTAAACTAAAGTACGCTTGAAGTAATTGTAGTCCAGTGAGGTAATATTGACCAAACGTAAACATGATTGCTTCCGTTTCCAATATCTATTCACGTTGCCTACAAATACTCTATTCATGTGGACATATGTTAATTGGGATTAACTCTAGTCATTGTTTGAAATGTGACCTGCTTTGACCCGAAGAGACATTTTGAGTTGTATACACTGCTGGAAAGAGGATATTCCTAGCTTTCTAATGATATCAGGATTGTTTTTGTACTCCAAATATTAAGCGAAATATGTCACATTATATAATGACTGTCACAGAGTCATCATTTTGAGAAAAAGGCCTTCAAAGTTTTCTCTTCTCTGGAATCCATCGATCTGATTGATTATTAGCGGAGCAAATGATCAAAATACTACGGAGGGAAGATATTTTCGTTTGGATTACTGGTCTGGGGGAAGCTCACGAGTGTGTGTGTGTGTTTGTGTGTTTGTGTCTTTTTGCGTTTGTGTGTATTGCGTTTGTTTTCCAGGGGAAAACCCTCATGAGAAACACCGGCTGTTGTTATGCCTGCTGTGACGTTACATTACTCCGTTCTCCGCTTGTAATTATGCCTTAACAAGCTTCAAAGTTGTATTTATCATCTGAATTTGCCGAAACAAGTTTAATATTCAAAGCCAAGACTTTGTTTTAATTGAAATCAGATGAAAACAAACTGTAACAGACCCTGCCGTGTTATTTATGATTACTCTACGCTTACATTCATAATGTCAGCCGGAGGGAGGGGGGGCGGCGCTGCGGAAGAGCAGATTGCCTTTCATCTTCCCTTTACAAGCTTAAAGAATGTATTTATCGTGTGAGTTTGGAAATAAAAGTTTCATATTCTGAAAGCCAACACTTTGTTTAAAATCAAACAAAACACCCGGACAAATAGTTTTTTACGCAAATCCACGTTTATTTTGAAATGAGCCGTTGCGACTTCCGACTGATTTCGATAGAGCGGGTCACAAATGTACTTATGCATGTTACGAGATATGCATGTTTTTATACAACTTCTTTTAGAACTATTTGGAAATACAACCTAAGGAGGTTGAGTAATGGTAAGGTGTGTGAATGTTTGTGCACAACTGACCCATTGCTGTGGATTCAACGCTGACGACTTTTTCCTCAACACCACCATTGACTGTCTTGTAGGCCTGATAGAAAGAGGGCAGATATGCAAGCATTAGATTCCAACAAAGCAAATGATTAAAGCAAAAGCTTAAACTGAAATTTTGTCTAACATAAACACAAAAGCTGATATACACTTGTGTTTTGCAAAGAGCCTGCTAGTTGTTGTCTTGGGGCGCAGACTTGTTCTTGTTTACCGTTTGTAGAATGCACAAAGAACGTTCTATGTCCCTTCCATTGTCAGAGTCGTGGTGATGTCTGCTCTACACAGTTTCAGTCTGATGATGCATGTTACCGGCTCTCAGTATACACCAGCCAAGAAACGACAACTTTGGATTGTTGTACCTTGTTTTTTTAAATTTAATTAAATCTTCTATTGTGGTTTGAACTTTCAATGTTTGTCAGAATGTGTGACTTCAAATAAAACATGTTTAGGTTCAAGAAGAACTTCAATTGAATACATTGGTATTACTTTTCATTAAATCACACAGCCACCACTGGAATATGTTGTCTCTCAATGTAATGTACTCTCCTTAGTACACTACCATGTTGTACACTTTAAACACTTGCCGTGTATGACTTGTGTGGTTCAAACTGCACAAGGCTGCTGTGCTCTGCAGAAACTGACACTCGTTGCTGCTAACTAGCAAGCTAAAATTTGCAGTAGCAAATGATTGACTGCAACTTCCGTTGTTGAATGTGAAAAGTGTCCAGCATTCCACACTCAACCTTTTAAATGTTTTGAGTACACCGTAAAGGTGTCCAGAGTCACATGGATGTTACCTATGCTTGGCATTGGGAAACACACATGTATGTTACAGCATGTATACTTGCTCCTTTTAAATAATAAAAAAAAGGTCATACTTCGAAAAGGGACAAAGTTATTACCCTCTAGAAATCACTCAATATTCCTTCAAAATCTTTGAATTACACTCAGCACTGATAATGAGAGGACAGATTTTGAGTGAAACGGCACTTTAAAAAAATTAAAAATCACAGCAGAACCACAAAAATGCAGACCAGGCAGTTAGAGTGGAGGAATCTCACAGATACTCACATAGACGACTGCAGCAGTGAGGCCTCCTCCACACAGGACAAAGTATGCCATGTTGCTGGAGCCCCCGGGGACCCCGAAGGCCATGTGTCGCACTGGAGCTGCTGAGAAACACAAGAGGGCAGAGGTACAGGGTTAGCTTAGAAACATGATTGGAAGCCAAAAGCAAACATTTTACTTTATATATTAAAGCATCAACCGCAATATTGGATGGAATGCATGCACTTTACCAATAGTTGAACATATAAAAGGGCATTTTCTTTTTGTCACTTGATACAAAATGAGCACGTCAAGAAATGATAATCAAAGAGAAACTACAATAAACATGTGGTCGTTATTGAGGCAACTCTGCCATCAGAAGTTGTACTTGGCACAAAGTATAGTGCCTTCTGACAGCGTCAACATGTCCCTATCCCTTAATCCAGTTACACAATACAGCCCTGGTCATTAGAAGAGGAGTTGAAAAGATTTGGCAGCAGCCTGGTTAAACACCAAATTGTCCTTTAAGTTAATTCCACAAAGAAAACACTTCCCATTTCACAATCTAAAAAATAAACATTTAATTATCTAAAGGGCTTCAAGTCATGTGGATAAGTCCTTTGACACGCATGTCAAGCATTACTAAGGATCTGTCAAATGCTTCTTAATAGGCTATTTGTGGTGGTGATTGCTGCAGCCGGTAAAAGATTTGCTTGCATTTAAAAAAAGGATTGACAGTGGTGCATGCAGAGAAGGTCGTAAATAAAACCACCCTGCATCCCAAACACTGCCTCAGCCTAATCTCTTTCTACATAGATCTCACACATACAAAGAGTGTACGTGCACACAGCTACAGTACATACATTATCTCAAGCATGATTCACGCCCTCTGTGTGTGCACATGCATGTGGTTTACTCCGCAACACGAGTAGGCCATCTGAAGCGGTGAAAGAACAATGTACAGCCCAGCACCCTTTTCGTCCTTCCCATGTTCCATGCGTGTCAAATCATAACTCTTCCTGTGACTTTCTCAATGACTCCACACATTTACATACAGATAATCCTTCCCCTGTTGCAGTCACTATAGCCGGTCAAAGAAGTACAGATGATTTGAATTGGTTTAAACAATTAAAGATTTAGTATTAAAGATGACCTCTGACCTTAATTAAGTTTGAATGATTAATTAAAAAACATATATACAGATGTTGGTGTGAGGCAAAAGGTAATCATTTTCTTAGCGCATTACTAATAACTATTAATCGGTTACATTTTCCCTTTAATTAATAGGTCATGGTAACATAATGACGTTGTGGAAACAATAGGGACGAGTCGCTCCTCAGAATTACCTACAAAGAATTGATACCCAAATCTGTCGCTTCCCTCGGATAACCGCTGACGTGGTACCACACATATTGGGGCTTTATGCTATGTCAGGCCATCAAATGCAAAGAAAACCACGCTTTGTCAAACTTGCTTCCTTGTACAACCATCTGCTAAAGCCTGCAACCAGTTAGCTTAGCAAATCAAATCAGGTTTTATTTATAAAGCACATTTTAAAACGATTTTTGGTCGAGACCAAAGTGCTGTACATGCAAATAATAAATAACACATTACTACATTCGCAAAGAACAGAAGACAATAAATTACCACAACAAATATAAAAATCCAACACAGGGAATTGTCCGTAGTCATACTCTGCTCGGACTAGAATGCCAGGGAGAAGAAGTGAGTCTTTAGTTTTGTTTTAAAAACCCCTAGAGTCTGGGCCGACCTCATATGGAGGGGCAGAGTGTTCCAGAGCCTGGGACCAGCTGCTGCGAAGGCTCGGTGCCCTCGGGTTTTGAGCCTGGTCTGGGGCACTACCAGCAGTAGCTGGTCAGCAGACCTTAAGGCTCTGGCTGGAGTGTAGCGCTGGAGGAGTTCAGCTATATAGGCCGGAGCCAGCCCATTTAGTGCTTTAAAAACAAATAAAAGGAGTTTAAAATCAATTCGGAACCGAATTGGAAGCCAGTGCAGTGAGGCCAGAATTGGGGTAATGTGGTCACGCTTTTTGTGGCCAGTAAGAAGACGTGCAGCGGCGTTCTACACTAGCTGCAGGCGTCTAATTGAGGCCTGGTCCATACCCACATACAGACCGTTGCAGTAATCCAACCTTGTGGTTACAAAGGCGTTGATAACCCTTTCCAAGTTTTTAAAAGATAAAAACGACTTGGTCTTAGCCAATAGTCGTATTTAAAAAAAGCAGGTTTGAACTACGCTGCTGACCTGTTTATCAATTGTGAAAGTGCTATCAAAGGTCACTCCAAGGTTCTTGACAGAGGGGAGGATGTTTTTTTTGAGGGAGCCCAGAGTATCAACTTGGGAGGCTGGAGTCCAAAAAAGATGACCTCAGTCTTACTCTCGTTTAGGTTGAGGAAATGTTGGCTCAGCCAGGATTTGACCTCAGCTTAGCCTAGCATGTAGACTGGAAACCAGGGGGAAACTAGCTAGACTAGCTCTGTGCAAAGAGAGGAAAAAAATGAACATACCAGCACCACTAATTATTGTATTTACTTACAAGAAAACAAAACTTTAATAGATAGTTATGGGACAAACAATTTATTGGCAGTGGCGGTTTAAAAAAAGAAAAAAAAAAGGATAAAATATACACATGTTAGTTAGCATTAGAAGTTCCCCATGGCAGATATTGCTACCCTTAACCAAAGTTCTCATTTATTTTGTGCCAAGCTAGCATGATTGGTTGCTGGCCCAAGAAACGTATTCCTTGAAATAGGCTACCACTTAAATTAAAAGTGACGATGGATGGAAATCAAGATTGTATTCCTTTCAATAGCATGTCTCTGACTATTGATTCCTCTCATAGATAATGCCAACTCTTTTAATTGATCAGGAATAAATAGTCACAAATAAATCTACAAACAGATACATTAAAACAACTAGAACAAACAAAAACAGAGCTTGACATTGTCCTGTTGTGGATACTGAGCCAATGTAACAGTAAGTCCTCTAATACCGATGACACAGTAGCGTCATGAAGGGTGAAAGCCAAGTACAGGTTATTTATACAGGTAATCAGTTAATCCCTGCAGAGGTTCAAGCCTGTAAGAAAAATGGACACACTCATCAGGCAACAACACACAAGATGGCCGCCATGATGACATGGGTTGACTCCACATGCATGTTGCACCCCTGCTATGGTCTTTCAGCTGACATGTGCTCAGACATGGGGGAGGGGTATGGTTATGCAGACCTGTAGGACAACCAGGTCAAAGTTTGGCCCTGTCAGGCATGAAGTTTTAGTTAACTTTTGCACAATTCAGCCATCAAGATACAACCAACTGTTGCAGGTTGCAGTTACAATTTATCTTGTGTGCTATAGCTTTGAGCAGAAATGTGTTTGGTTTTCAAAACAGGAAATTAAAGCAGCAGTTTGACCTCAGGCTAAATTCCACAAGCTCAGATCCCAAAGTTAAAGGATTATCTAGGGCAAGGACTCGTGAAAAGAGAAAGTCATGACATTTACATCCTTACATTCTCTTCAATTTAACAGAACCACTTTGAGTGAGGTTTAAAAATACAAATGCATTGGCAAACTAAATGTCCATGTTGATTCAAGTTTTTGAATGCAAAAGGTTATTGGCATTCAATTGTAGTTTTTGGGCGTTTTTTCCCCCCATTCTCATATGCTTTTTAGGAGGGGTTGAACGTATGCATTGCATATAGCTGAACTCCATGTGGCCACTTGAAAAAGTCCTAGGACAACATGTAACCAGGACAAAGAAAAGCTAATAACTCGTTATTCCTTTGCCAACACTTCACTAAATGCTTGATGATTGACTTCATGTTTAAAAAAAAAAAAATGTAGTGCACTTGATGCAACTTGGTTATTTAACGTTGAATCACAAAATCATTCTTGTCGTGTGTGGTTCGCTCTTTCATAACCAGAGTGGAAGAACGGTGTGTTCCCAAAGCAGGACACACCTCCTCCCACTGCTGCTCTGCACAATGGAAACCATAACAATGAATAGACCTCTTTGAGACTTTCTACTAAAATTGTCAAGATTTAAAAAAGGAATCCTTACTGCAAATGTAACTTAGTACATTTTTTAACTCTTTACATGTATGTTTAACCACGTTTTCAACTGTTTGACTTGGAGACAGTCATTCAGAAAACGTTTAAATAAATCAATTCATTTTAATCCAGAAAAGCTGGTAAACGCATCACAGGCCTTTAGATTTTACTTCTACACATTTTATAGCAAATCCTGTAAACTCCATTCAGAATGAACATTAAATGACAATCTTGGAGCTACTTACCATTTCTGGATGTTGGTGCGAAAGCCCTCCGTGCCAGCGGCCCGACTCTCTGCAATGCCCGTCTGCAGAACATCTTCTCTCGGCTATTAGCAGCAGGTAAATGAATGCGTGTTCGTGGGTTTCGAGCAGGTTTTAAAGATTATTGAAGCGAGGCGGAGCACTCAGCTCAGCTGCTGTCCAATGCTGATTGCAGAGAGGACACCCCCCTTTCCAAAACCAGGACACTAGCACCCTCCCCCCCTGCTGGCCACATGGAGATATTACACCCATGGGTTTGCTGTGAGTTTTGCACAAGCATTCTTTAACCAGTCAATGAATGGGCAAACCGGGCACAGACCCAGTGACACCCCTAGCTTTCATTTACAAAATCACCAAGAATGATACCATGCCTGGCCATAAGACTACACCTGAACTTTTTAAAGAACATCCATAAACATCAATCTGTGCATCTTGCAAATTATTTATCTATAAATCACATTACATTTGCGTGTATATAGACTCTTTTTGCACTATTTCTATTTTTTTGTATTGACTTGCAGATCTCAAAACATTCTCTATAACAATTGTTTTTGTTTTATGTCCTTTATATATTGATGTTGCATTGTTGGAGGAGCCTGTGACTTAAGTTTTTCATTGCCATATCTACACTGTAGCTACTGTGCACATGACAATAAAGCCTCGAAACTTGAAAATTACCACAAACAAACACAACAAGACTAAAAAGAGACCAAAGAACTACAAGGAAGGCAACACAGCTGCAAAGAGACAAGACACATACTGTAGACTCAAAACAACTACAAATACACACAAAACAACTACGAAGAATCTCAAAAATAAACACAAGACACAACAAAACTACAAAGAGACAAACAACTACAAGGAGACAACAAAGAGTTTTAAAACGACCAAATCAAACAAATCAACTACAAAGAGGCTCAAAATAATCTCGAAGAGATACTAAACGAGCACAATCAAAACAGGACACTACTACAAAGAGACCAAAAAAACAAAAAATGCAAAACAGCTGCGAGAAGACTAAGAGGCTCAAATCAACTACCAAGAGTCAAAAATGATTATATAGAGCAGTGGTCACCAACCTTTTTAAGCCCAAGATCACCGACCTCGGCCTAGGTGAAAGGCGAGATCTACCTATTGCAGAATTGAGTGAAAAAGACGGCCCAGACAGTGCTTCCAATTTGAGGCCTTTTATATAGGCTAATTGCATCCGAATTACTGTCACAATGAAGGCTCCATAATCAGCTCACGGCATATAGGCAGGGGTAAAGTGCTATGTGCGAGTTGGGGGCAGACTTCACCTCCTCTAGGGGGGTCCTCACCTCCTCTAGGTCCTCACCTCCTCTAGGGGGGTCCGCTCCCCCGGGAAGATTATTTTTTAAATATTGAAGTTGAAAGCATCAATCTGGTGCACTTTGAGAGCAACATGAAGAGATCTATGGATACCTCTCAGCACCCATATGAAACAGAACTGTAAACAGATTTTCTTTTTCTTTATGGATATTTTACAAATCACTCCCCTTTTAAACTGTATTCTTGTTTTACTGACATACTGTATAGTAGGCTATTTCATACCTGTTTTTCATTTATTCTCTTATTGTTTGTATAACTATAATGATCATATGAAGGTGTACCGCGGAAATAATCTTTTGAATAATTTGTGACAAAACCGTTCTAATCTAAACACTCAGAGTCCTTTAGCTCACCTGAGCCCCTCAGTCTGACAGGAGAGGACTCTGTCGTGGATATTTTAAACTCGTCAATACTGTAAAGATGTACAATGAGAGTAATCAATAATAAACTGGTGAAAGCAGGCAGCGTTGTCTTTT
>NW_011364491.1:0-5699 GCF_000735185.1 Notothenia coriiceps
GGGAGGAAGGAAATCAAAGGAGGAAAAAAGGAAAGGAAGGAAGGAGGGGAGGAAGGAAATCAAAGGAGGAAAAAAGGAAATGAAAAAATAAGACAAAGAGTGAAAGGAAAGAAGGAAGGAGGGGAGAAAGAAGGAGTTAGTGAGAGAGAACATCAAAGGAAGAAGGAACCGGAATAAGCATGAAAATAAGGAATGTGTAGACAAAGAGGAAAGAACAACAGAAGTGAGATGAAAAGAAACAAGATAACAACATTGAGATAGAGTAGAAATAAAGACTATGAGCACTAAATTAAAGCTGCAATATAGGAAGGAAGGAAGGAGGGGAGGAAGGAAATCAAAGGAGGAAATAAGGAAATGAAAAAATAAGACAGAGTGAAAGGAAGGAATGAGGGGAGAGAGAAAATCAAAGGAAGAAGGAACCGGAGTAAGCAGGAAAAGAAGGAAGTTGGAGACAAAGAGGAAAGAACATCTGAAGTGAGATGAAAGGAAAAGAAGAAACAAGATAATTGAGAGAGTAGGAATAAAGACTATGACCATGAACTATAGGAGCAGAAGGGAGGGTCTGCCACAGTGAGAGTTTGGGGTCTGAACAGCTGCTGCTCCTCCTGTTGGTCCTGTGCTCCTTATCTAAACACGTCTTTGTGTTCAGCCCGTAGAGAGTTTCTGTTTGACAAACTCACATAACGTCACATTGTTCAGTCCTGTTCCTAACCTCTTCACCTCCCCCCCCCCTCTCTGTGTAGATGTGGACGATGACCCTCGTCGCAGTGTGTTGAAGGGTGTGATGATCCTGATGGACGTGGTGTTTGCGGACACCGCTGTGTATCAGTGTGTGGCCTCCAACGAACACGGCTCCATCCTGCTCAACATATACCTCTATGTTGTTGGTATGTACGCTGCAACTTCCTGTCAGCTTGCAGAGGTGGGAAGTAGTGGAGTGCAAATACTTCGTTACTGCACTTAAAGGTGGGGTATGTAAGTTTGAGAAACCGGCTCGAGATACACTTTTTGTTATATTCCATGGAATGCTCTTAACATCCCGATAGCAATGAATATATTAAATGCTTTGACAAAAAATACATACTACAAATATTTCATCTGTGGAAGCTGTGGCGCTGTAAAAAGCACGACCAATCATCTGAGCCGGCCCGGCTAAAATAACTGGATGGCCTACCTGCCTGTCAGCCTTCCATCTGTGCATAAACTTATCTCTGCCCTCATTGGTCATGTGCGCATTCGTGTGTGTTGGGGGAGGGGCTCTGTAAGGAAGTCTGAAGGAAGGGGCAGATTTTCTCCGGTTGTGTATTTTCAAATTCTAGCGATCTCGAGCCGGTTTCTCAAACTTGCATACTCTACCTTTAATCACATTTCTCTGGTAGCAGTACTTTACTCCACTACTTATTTTTCTGACGACTTTTGACCTTCTACTTCTTACATGTTGAACACTTCGACTCCACTTCGAGCGATATAATTACTAACAAAGAACTGCTAACAGAGCACTTATATACTAATAAAGGACTGGCTTATCTGAAGCCAGTTGAGCAGCACTTGAAATGGTTTGGCTCTATGAAACCTGATGTACTTATATGATTCTGTTTTCTTCAAGGTTGTATCTTCTTGGTCGAATGCACTTATTGTAAATCGCTTTGGATTAAAGCGTCAGCTAAAAATATAATGTAATGTAAAAATACCTGTACTTTCTACTTCTTACATTTTGAACACAAATACCTGTACTTTCTACTTCTTACATTTTTCAAACAGGCTGGTTCCTTTAGTTTGAATGTGTGTTTGGTGGCGTGATCATTATTATTTAGAGTCATTGCGTGCCTATTGGTTTGAACACGATCGGTGTATCCATCACTTCCTGGTCTTCTCTAAAGAAGAGGGACCAATGAAAACGTTGTCATGTTGCCGTTGTTCAGCATGGAAACATTCATTAGCTAACAATGACATTATTGTTCTATTAATATAAAGGGAGGTCAGGTACTCTTTAAAACAGCTGCTAGCTATGGGACTTTCTACTGTACATTTCAAAGCCTCTTTACTTTTACTTTAGTAAAGAAGTTTAGTCAGTACTTCTACTTTTACCAGTATTTTTAAACATGAGTATTTGTACTTCTACTTGAGTAAAGCATGTGTGGACTTTTGCCATCTCTGGAGGTGGTACCAGGGTTGGTGCTCAATAGAGTGGTGCAGAGATTACGTATAATTTGGCCCTCAGAAATCCATTGCTTTTTGTTAAAAGAGACTTTGTAAGAATAAAAGCAACATGAGCACAGCTAGATTGTGTTTATTGTAGGGCAACATTAACGCTGGAGTCTCAGTTAGGCTCGATGGAAAAGCAAATTACAAAATTAACCAAATAAGAACTGAAATAGCTCCAGCACAAAACTATAATGTAACTCACTTAAGTAGAAAAGGGGTGTTGATTTTCTTAAATGAGGCAGGAGCAGCATCGGAAAGAAAGGAATCCACCTGAACATGCTGCTAAAGACTGTTTTTATTTCAAACTTAGTTTCAGGAATGTTCTGGAAAGTAGCAGTCAGATGTGGGGGGTCCATTACCTGAGTTTGTCACTGAGAAGTTGCATTTTATTGATCTTCGTGGGGGCATTTAGTCCTCTGCGTTTGATTCACTGCAGCTATTGTACCTACTTTACTATACCTCATTAGCCTGCCAATCTGCTCCCTGCAGCCTGCAGCCTTTTCCCTCTCACAGTCTCACTTCCTGTTTACCCATCGCTCCGTTACCTTCTCAGTTAGCTCTCTGGCTTTTCTCCCGGTTACCTCCCGCAAACTTAATCAGCTGATTAGATCTCCTGTTTTTCCACCTCCTGTTTTCCACTCCTTCAGACGCCTCCTGCTTACTCTCCACATGCACAAGTGTGACATTGTGCAAAACTGGGCCATTATTTTAAATTGAAAGAGCTGCCCAGCATGCACTGCACTCACTTTCCACCGGTCTTTACGGCCATCTGAAGTGAACTTTGACTCACAGATAAATGCTGATCTCCTTAACGGCCGTCTAACGAGATTAAATTACTGACAGGTGGTGGAAAGTATATATATATACAAATATATATATAACAGCACCATAAGATCTGTCTTGCACCACAATAAGTGTAGAGGTGACAGGAAATTCCATGTTGTAACATAACCATTCTGAATTGTCATGGCGTTTATATGTAGAAAATGGTATACATTTGCTTTTAGGGGTGGACAGGACACAATGAAGTGAACAAATAATTAATATAGCCCTAAACACACTGGCACACACATGTATGGACTTCAGGATCAGAAATGCTGTAGTTGTTTTAGTACCGTGACAAAAAATGAAGCAGGATCGCACTTTCTAAAAGGTGATTTTTGTAATATATCCATAGTGTACAAATAAACTTTTGGTGCAAAAAGGCCATAAACGCTTACAATGTTGCTAAATGTGAGCCCTTCGTTGTGACTTCACCTACAAGTCTGAAATTTAGTAGGCATGTATAGCATGATTTAACGCACAAAATAGCCTTTTGGAGTTATGTCGTAAACCCAAGAGGAAGTCGGCCATTTTGGATTTTATGTGCCATTTCTCACAATTCTTCACTCTTTAAACGTGTCGTATTCAAACAAATCCCTTCTACGGTCCTGTAGACAACAGTGTCATCTGTTCGACTTCAAATTTGGTCAGTACTATCTTAAGACTTCTAGGCTCAAAAGTTATTAAAAGCTTTCGTCTTCGTCAAAGTCCCTTGCCGTGGCATTGCGGCGAAAAAGTGTCTTTCGCCATAAAACAGGAAGTAGCTGTAACTGGAGCATCCAAACTCAAATCTTCACCGCATTTCTCATGGAGGATAAGAGTCCAGGCCAGAATACATTGAAACACAAACATTCAATCATCGACACAGTGCCACCTACTAGTAACAAGAAGTAACAACTCTTTTACTTCTACCATCTCCTCCCAGATTATGCAGATCTCTTTGAAATGTAGTCAACATATTTATTTCTGCTTCTTGTCTCAAAGCGCTAAAACTGCTGCTTTTAAAAAAATCTCTCTTCCCCAGTCAGTCCCTAAGCAGCAGCAGCAGCATAAAGCAGGCGTACAGTAGCTGAGTGGTCTGTCAAGGGATTGAGAGAAAAGGGGGGGAAAGAAAGCTTTAGTTTAGCCCTGTTTAACCCACTTAACCATCTGATATCCCACTTGAGGCCCATTTCTTACTTTATTTGGCTGTCCATGTCCCAATCAGTAACCCAGCATGTACAAGGGCGCACAAATAACACCTAAGTGGGGACAGGGGATGATAGCAGATGAGCCCAAATTGTAGCTCGGATAGGACCTCTGCGTCAGTGGCGCCAGCAGGGGGGAGCCAGGGGGGGCCATGGCCACCCTGATATATTTGTTGGCCCCCCCACTGGCCCCCCCACCAGACACACATCGCCTTGCCAGTCACGTATGCGTAGTAGTTTATCTGATATTTAACAACAAATACACAGCCAGCGAGTCGCTTGATTTGAGCTTCCAACGCTCATACCGCAGCCCCTCCCTCTCCCTCTGCTACCATGGTAACACTCTGATACTCGGCGCACCACTCTGAGATTCGCACAGACAGCAGCAGGTTGCAGCAAAACGTTTCTTTCTACTGACTTGTCTCCTGACTTGACAAAAATCCACCAGACTTCTAGAAGGTAAGTCGTACACTTTGTTGCCTGTTAAGCCCCACAACACTTTAGGCTTTAGTGTGTTAGCTTTAGGTAGCAAAAAACGGAGATATGCTTTCCTTTAGCTGTTGTTCTGATCAAAATGTGTGTTCAATGGCATTAAAACGAGACAAACGCTGGAAGACCTGGAAAACAGGCTCGAGGCTAGGCTGGCTTGACTTCAGGTATAATTCGTCTGTAAACACACTTTGGCGGCTATCCTAGTTAGCGTTAGGTTAGCTTGCTAAGCTAACGTTAGCTGATGTCGGTATGCTGGGCTGGTGTAATGCTACTATTAATCACTGCTGTGTGTAATGTACATTTGCAGAAAATAAAGAGAAAGTCAACAGACATCTCTTTTTATTTTAAGAAGAAGATGAGTAAAGGAGAGACAGTGCTGGCATAGGGCTAGTGAGGAGATGGCCATACATGCTAGAAAGTACATGTGGAACTCTGCTTTGTAAAAGTGAAACTAAAACCTAAATACAGTTTTATTAATGTGATTGTGACCTTTTTAATCATTTAAGTCTTCTACACACTTTAGGTCTGCAGCTCCTTCAAAATGAAACGAGAATCTATGCAGTTTTTCCTCTTCTGTGTTCTGAGGTTATGAGCCGACCATTAGTCAAGTTTGTTTTCATAATGTTCTGTATGCTAATTTAAAAAAAGGGTAACCAGTTTGTTTATAAAGTATAAATATACATTTTCAAAACAAATGGAATACAAGCTATATGTATTACTCTCACCACAGTGGCCTAATCTAAAAAAAATAGAAATATGTCTCGTCACCTATTTTCTGTCTAATACTAAAAGGTGGTGTTTTGTATCATTTATAATGTTTTGAATTTGCTATAAAGGTCAATAATAGATGGTGTTTTTATGTTCAATCACAGTATGTTTACCATTTTATACCCCTTGAGTTTTTGGGTCCTGTTGAAATAAATAGTCATGTTTTAAAACTTGATTTAATAAAGTCATGTCAATCATCTTTGATCCCAGTGTGACACAAACAGC
>NW_011364492.1:0-6955 GCF_000735185.1 Notothenia coriiceps
ACATGTCTTCACAAAAGGACATACTTGTGTGGTCTCTTAATTTAAAAAAAAATGTCCCTAGAATCCAAACAGTACCGTGAAATTAACCAGATCCTTATTAGAACCTCTTTAAACCCAGTCTTGAACTTTGGTTTTAGGTAGGGATGCTCCGATTGATCGGCCGCCGATCGATATCGGCCGATATTCACTCTCTGTCGATCAATCGGTGCTCTCCATAGATGCCGATTGGGAGAGCCGATCACATGACGTAAAATACATGACACTTTTCTCTGTGTGCGGCAAAACAAGCTCTCCAAAATGTCTTTACCAGTCTGGCAGTATTTTAAGGTGTCCGAAAAAGACAATAAAATAGCGGTATGCAACGTGTGTGAAGCAGAAATCCTTCAGCTCCGCCCGCTGTGACGGACCGGTGAGCGGAGCAAAACACACACTAAGAGTTAGACCTAACACACTATTTTATCTACCTCTGGAACAAGCTAAACTAGTTATAAATGCGTTTATTCTTCACTGTCGGGTCACTCACTACTGGATCAGTGAGCTGCATGAGACGGATAGGGACCAGCTGTCAGGAAAGGGAGGGAGGGAGGGAGAGAGGAAAAGAGAGCGCTTCCGCTAATTTCTCCCGTGTTATTATCCAAAATTAATGTAAACTTGAATAATGTACTTCATTTGAATGTAATAATTATGTTTGTTGTTGTTTGTGGAAGCGCCAGTAAAACTGAGTTTTAAACATCACTTTAAATGGAAGATCCCCATAGCCTCCACCCACTCGATCGGATCGGTGATTGGCCCCACAATTGGCAATCGGAGCATCCCTAGTTTTAGGGATCCTGCTTTTTATCCCCAGATTGGAGGTTAGTCCCCATTATGTGACAAATACAAGTAAACAAGAGAATCCACAAATGATACTCTACTCTATACAACTAGACATGCATACACATAGAGACACATACAACCAGTCACAAGATTTCAAAGAACATTTGCAGCCAGGCACATGAAGAGGTGCATCAACACTTTCAATAACCCCTAATCCTTTTGGCCCGTCGACACATTAACACAAGGACCACAGACACAGAGAAGAGAGTGATTTCAAAAGCACATTTGCAGCACCCGGCCCTTTGGATCGTTTAATAACTTTCCATTATTTGACTTTTTATGGTTTCTGCTCTTCTCTCTCACTTTTTGCTCTTCATAAATGAATACAAAAGATCTACAACCATATAGATACTTTTGCACTGCTCATACAAAACAGATGTCTTTTTTGTACAGATGTCTTTCAAAGCAGCCATGACACAAGCCAGGGGCATACAATGGGGGAGCTAATGTATATTCACCTCTGACCACTTCGATCTTAGAACTGAACTTTCATTTTTTTTACTCCATTCCCACGGTTGCAAGGCTAACAATAAATGGACAAGAACAAGGTGAAAAAAACAGTGTAACAGTTCAGGCTGGTAAAAAGATATAAGCAAACACGCACAAGTTGTATTGACGTACTACAAACAGTTAAGGATCTATATAACATATCAGCTGCCTTGCTTAAACATTGATTTGAAACTATAAATATCAATTATTTCTGCCCAAAAGGTCATCGTTTAATAATTGTATCCTTTTAGACATGTGTTATTTACTGAGTTTTGGCCAAAGACGTTTTTTGTGGGGTGACAGAGACCATATTTATTTATTTTTATAATTGTATCCTTTTTTCCAAACGGACGTTTGTGCCATATCTGATGAAGTTCCAACAAGGGGTTACTTTTATATTATTTTACAAGAATGGGATAGATAAGAGGTTATTTTGACCTTGACTTAGACCACTAACATAAATAAGTTCATCTTTGAATCCAAGTGGACATTTGTGCCAATTGTTAAAAAAATCCCTCCCAGAGTGCTTGAGGAATGTTGATATTTACTGTATTCCCTTTAGGTTCGAAGAACTCGAGCTAAGTGATAATAATGTTTGTCTCCTTGTGCTTATCTATTACAATCGTTAATCTGCGGTACAATGCTAAGAGGACTTGAGAGTTAAGGATGCATCACTTAAATAAATCAATAGTTTGATGTGCATTACTTCCAAAGTCAACACTCTAATATGCATCGACTTAAAGAATCAATACATTTTCTGTTGTTCCATTCAAAATGCTTTGTAGGATCTTTAAATAGCAAACCAAAATTTAATTTAAATAATCCATGACTTTGAGAGGAATATTTATTGTCTGTTTATTTTTCATTGTCTGTTCAGCCAAAATGGTTTAAGCAGCTCCTCTTCTGTTCATTACAGACCAATCACTCTGCTGATGCAAAGGAAAATCAAATCACTATCTAAGCGCCAAAGGACATGTAGAATGGCCAATTAGCGCTCCTGGATAGAAAAGCAGGAACCAATGTTTGCTTACTCAGGTTCATCCGGAAAGACACCCGGGCATATACACGCATGAGCTGATGTAAAGTTGGCTACCGAAGTTATTGTCTTGTAAATGTCATGTTTGTACAGTGATGGAATCTAATGTAGTTTAATAGACAACAGTAAGGTGTTCTCAGGTGTTTCATTTCTCATTATAGATTTTGGTCAGAATTGCAATGCTCCTGTTTTGTTTCCCGACGATGTCACCCATCGCAGGGAGTCAAGGCTTTTGTAGAACCAACATATTAATATATAACATTTGACCTTGTTGTTTATCTGAATGTTAAAAAGTGACTGCACTCCACTTTAAAATGGAATTTTCAGGGTCAGTAAAGATTGGCAATTGCATTTCCAAAATCCATCCAAAAGAAAGAATAAAAAACACAGCCGGTCCTCAATTGTAATAATCACTGAAGGACTGGAAGCCATTTTATGGACAGCGAAGCGTCAATGGGCGTGCATTCATCCATGCACCTCCGCCAGCATTGGATTCATTACTGCTTTAAGTGATTTCTGCATATATTTTCACTCTGCCAGTCCGTTCTGAGTGCAAAATAGCTGTGAATTGTAGCAAACAACTCAAGTACAAAATTGGCCTGCAACAAAAATAGCTTATAAATTCTAACTAGCTGCAGAAATGAGAAACTTCTGAAACATGCCAAATAATGGTGTCAACTGAACCGGAACAAATACATTTTGAAAATAATTGGGTTTTGTTCAATGTGGGTGACAAGCGTCAGCCAGGGTAATGCTGAACTGTTTTTTTTATTTTTAAATGTTTTCAATATCAATTGGCATCTAATATGGACGTGGGGAGAAATTGACAGTTCAAAATCTCAAGGTTGCTATGGCTGAGTTTTAGATTTATTCTTAAGGCAGGACCATAATTATTTTCAATTATAATACTAAGTACATACATACAGTACATAATGAAGCTTTTTAACAAAAATTATCTGTGTTTTTTTGTACAACAGTCTTCATGCAGGTTTGAAACAGAACAGGCCAGGGAAAAGCCTGATCCTTTGAGTAGTACCTGCTGAATTATTGTAATCACTTTAAAGTGTGCTCTTCCTGCATATAGTGTTACTTTTCTGTTTTGTGAAGTTCTTAATGCACCTTGAAACTTAACTATAATAGGATTCAGCTCTGTGTTGTTTAGGATCTCAGGGACTGAGTCTTTTCCTATTTTCTCATTGATCCAGTGTATACTTCACTGGGCACGTTCAACTCTAAGAACAAACAAATACAAATATTTCTGTTTTGTTGTATCACATAACGCCTTAGTACAGAATGACATGCTCAAAATGTATGACTAAAGTCTTTGTTGGCAGCAAAACAACAAAATACTTCAATATGATATCTATTGAAGCATGAATACAATACAATGTGATGTAGAAAAATGCCAGAAAATAGTGAAAGCATCATAGATTGAGATTGTTTAGCAAGCTACTTATGCAAAGGATAAAACTAAAGCTAAAAGTTGGAAATGTATCTGACAAAAAGTAAATACCATCTTTTTTAAAGTTTTGCACAGATATACTGATCTAATCTTATTCATTGAGTTAT
This sequence comes from Notothenia coriiceps, assembly GCF_000735185.1. Lineage (NCBI taxonomy): Eukaryota > Metazoa > Chordata > Actinopteri > Perciformes > Nototheniidae > Notothenia > Notothenia coriiceps. Next base: position 3,971 of record NW_011364492.1, read on the forward strand.
ACAAGAAGATTAAACTGTTATTTTTTTAGTTATTAACCTGTTGAGCCCGAGAGACCCCGGTACCGGTAGACCCGCTAGACCCGGTAAGCTGCCAATGTTAATTGTAAAGATTAAATATGATTACGGCATGTTTGAAGATGAAGTCAATACGCATATAGTGCTATTGTCCTTTTCAATGGATAATGCATGGAGCATTTAGCCCAAACATCACTAATCCTGCATGCATAAGAATATGTATGTCTTTGAAAGTGTTTGCCTTGGTAATGATGCCTATAAAAGGATCAAATATCATCATAAAACAAAATAAATGCACAAAAAAACACACCAATTATTGATTTCGGGCTGCTGGAAGTTTGAGTTGCAGGGTTGTGTCTTTAAATCAGAAATGGATTAATGCCAAACTGGCTTGGCATTTTAAAGACGTCTTAATATGTTCTTAGCTATACCAAATTTCATCTCTGTGAATGTTCAGACACTGAAACTGTAGATAAACAAAGTTCCACATATATACAGCCAGCTCTTGTTCAGTTGCCCTCAGGTTGCTGTGCTTGGCAAATATACTCTATGATTCAGTTCAGGAGAGGTTAATTCAGCAAATATTCCTCTGGGACATGGGGATGGTCAGACAATTAAAGTTGGAAAGAAAACACTGGGCCATCAGGGTCAAGTGCTGGTCTCTGAGGGAACTGGATCGACACTGTTTGTCCTTTGCTTGGCCCTTACCCCTCAGGTCTAAGCTCTCACAAAACAGTCACTTCAAGAGACCTTCAAGTCCTTGCCTGGAAATGGCTAAAGGAAAATAAAATGAGAACATGGAGTAATATTTATTTTCAAAATGCAGTGTGCCATATTTTGAATTATATATTTATGAAGGGAGTTCACAATATACATAATTATGCTGGTAACTTCTGCCAATTATTAACTTTTAGTGATGCCGACAAGTGTTTGTTATAGCTTTATTTTTTGATCGAGACACTTATACTAATGGACTTCCTTGGACCTCTGGTATAGCTGTCGAATGTTGTTTTGAAACACTAATTTCTCGCTGATTTCAAGACCCGTTTTACGGCTGATGAAAACTGATAACAGGTTGGTTCAGAGAAAACCCTAACTTTGAAGTTGCGAGCCTGGAAAACCAAGAGCCCAAAGACCATAAGAAGCTCTGTAGAGCTGAGAGGAACTGCAGAGTTTGGCAATCATTTTCCAATAATTTGGTACAATAAGCAAACCCTTTCAACTTTACACATTCATACAGTAAATTGTTGATATATGATGTAAATTGATATGATAGGCCTACAATATTATTGTAGCTTTACATGTATTTTGTGCTTGTTATGGAACAGAGAGACGCACCACACAACAAGTTATTTCCAAAAAAGGTTTAAAATGACTGTAAAATGACAGAATATTGTAAGATCCTTAGGGGAAGGGATTCCTGTTTGGAACATGACATGGCCATTCTGATTATTTCCTCCCCGACTCAACTGGACATCAGATACAAAAGAGCAGCACAGGAATCGTCTTTGGGGACCAGCAGTGCAAAGGAAACTCTTATCTGTCGTTTTTTTTGCCAACTGTAGCCAGTTTTTTTTTTCCTCTATCTTTTCTAACCCAGGAAGTATGGGACAGTAACCTGTCTCCTCTGTCAGTATCTCAGCTTTTGTTAATTGAAAATTGAATACAGTAATGTTGAACTGGAACAGAAAACGGCACTACGATTCCCACAGAGGAAGAAGTGCGAGTTGTAGCTTGTGTCAGAGACTATTGCAATATTCCGCTTTTCTGTAAGGTTAAGTAATTTCAAAAGGCTGGATTTCTAAAAAAAACTTAAAAACAGAGAAAAATACATAGAAGACCTAAAAACTGACACCGAAGATCTAAAAACATGAATAAAATAGCTGACACACTCCAAAAATAAATGCCCCTTGTTCAGCAATCAAATGGTAACAGGCAGTGCTTTCATTTGTCATGAGTTCGTTAGTGCTCTTTGTTTTGTGCGTAACTTTAATATTTCAACCGAGCTGAATTTTGCTCTGAGTCGTGTTATCTTCTGCAAAACAAGATCGGGGTCAATTTTAGATCATTGCATGCATTATGTATAAGATTCTGCAAAACCCCCTTATTCAGTCCAAGGTTCTTTGAGACGCAAATTGCCAAAAGTAATTCAGAATTTCAAACAGCATCCAGAAAGAGAAACATTATGCAACAATGACAAGTTAATGTGTGTTATCATAAATGTCGACAACTGAAAACTGGGATTAATATGCCAGTTCAAATCAGAGGGAAAAAAAAGTATAAAGGCATATTTGTCATCAAATGTGTTGAGTAAAAGTCACCAATGTCTAGTTCCTTTTTGATTGTTTGCAAAAATTGCACAGTTTAAGAAGCAGCAGCTGATGAAATAAAGTAATATGGGTTTAAAGCAACATTTGGAGGTTTTAGGACCGAGTGTTCCTTTTTTAAGTTTTGTTACCAGTGTCACAGAGCCTTGCATCCAGTGGCCGGTGGTGGAAAATATTTTAGGTGGGGCTGTGGAAATAGTGACCAAACAATACCAGGGGAGTCCAGGGGGATGCTCCCCCAGGAAAAAAAAATGGAGAAAAGACCCCTTAAATTATGACTTCTGGTGATGTTAGAGGGGGGGGGCGCTTAAAAATATGAGAAGACTGATCAATACCTCCATAATCTTCAGTGTGGTTAGCTATGGATCTTCCAAAACTTCCAAACACCTTGTCCTGGACATAGTTTCTACATAAACGGTGCAACAGTACAGTAGGCCCACACAAACTGCGGAACACCGGGGCTTTGGGAACACTCAAAATTAAAATGATTTAATTCCCATTTAAGGGGCTTTTCCCCCCCGTTTTTTTCTAACGAAACTGTGTCTCAGGGCTTCTTAAAATGTAATAAACTATTTATGTGCCCTACTCTTTTAACAGGAAGAAACTCAGCTAACTGATGATATGAACCATGTTTACTGAAACA
>NW_011364493.1:0-2556 GCF_000735185.1 Notothenia coriiceps
TATGTAATATTTTTCACTTTTAATTTTTCAAATGAGGGTGCATAACGACTCAACTGAGGGTGCAATGCACCCTCATGCACTCCCGTAGAACCGGGCCTGAGTGGGAAGCTTGTTTACTCGATCTAGACCTTATACCCTCTACCCAGCAATCACATTTTAACCTGACATCAAATCATCACTTGTAATGAGTTTAAATCCATCCCAGCAGAAAGTTTGTCCTAAGGGAGAAGCAGAGTGTCTCCCTACAGCTCAGTGTTGAGGTCTAATCGCCAGACAAAAAAATAAGAAGGCCACTTAGAGGAATAGTAGTGCAGAAACAGTTTCATTCTCTGAGCTCTACTGGGGACATGGAAGTAATGACATCATAGTGCTCCTCAGTGCGGGTGGGAAGGACGGGCTCAGGAATTGGCTCGAGTAACTAGAAGAAAAGAAAAAAACAAGGATATTGTGGAGATAGTGGCATCATATGAAGGTATAAAATCTAAGAAATGTATCGGTGAGGGTAAACAGGCCCAGTGTTTCCCCTATGGAGTCATAGCAGCGATGCTAAGGCACGTGGGCCCAGCATAATGTGAGCGCGGAGCGCGTGGAATTCTTTCTATGTGTCAGCCAGCACAAGAAAGGCTCTTGAGGCCTATACCTAGCCAATTTGCTGCCCGAGGCGAGATGTTATATATAAAGAATAAATGAAAAATCTCTACAAAAGACAAATACACTACAAAAACAGAAACGTATTGACATAGGTAATATACGTCAAAATGGGTTCAAATGTATTCAGTATAGTATGAACATGTTTGACGTCACATCCTCTAGGGGGGTCCGGGGGTACGCCCGCCTGGGAAGATTTTTTTTGAAAGTAAAATGCTTCAATCTGGTGCACTTTGAGCACACAATTACTAGAGACCTGATCTAGGGGGTAAACTCTAAAACACCCATATGAAAAAGATCGGTTTACATTTTAATAATCAAATAATTATGTGAACATAACCAATAACCTACCATAGCCAATAACAAATAAATGTAGCTTATTTTATTTTTGTTGTTCATTCATATCTTATTTTTACCTAGTTAACATTTATTTATTTATGCATATTTTTGTATCTCTCCAACTTTAAATGATATTTTTGGTTTACTGTCCTATAGTATACATTGGAATGATTTCAAACCTGTTTTTATTTATCCTAATAATTATAAAGGAGTGCCTTGGAAATATGTGTTTACATAATTTGTGGTCAAAACGTTTGAGACCCACTGAGATAACTTAGACTAAAATTAACTATCTAAACACTCAGAGAGTCCTTTACCTCACTGAGCCTCTGACAGGAGAGCTCTCCTCCGCACTTTGGCTGTGAGCTGCGGGCACCTGATAAGCCAACATCCCCCGCTTTCATCACTTACAGCGCCCACCGTACAGGGCAAATTAAACGTGTAACCGGGGTGAAAAGGGTGTTACATTTACTTAATTATGAATGTTGTGACATCAAGGCTGAACATTTGGATGAGCGCCAACGGTCAAAAAAAAAATGTCCCTCCCAGAGCTACCAGCGCAGCGCCCCCCATATCTGGCGCCCTAGGCGACCGCCTGTGTCGCCTATGCCAGAAATTTGGCCCTGCCTAGTACATACAGTGGCAATGTCTCAAGATTTAGCAAAAATTCACCTTTATTGAACATACAGTAACACAAATACTATAAATCCACATAACAAACAATCAAAAATGAAAAAGGGTCGCCACTTATTATTATTTTAAGAAAGAAAAAAATAGTGGCGCTGCGCCGCCACTATTTGTATATAGTGGAAACACTGCATAGTATCTATTATAACACTTTGATTTATAGTTAAACATAAGAATGTGATAAAGTACAACACACCATACAAGATAGTATAAGGTGAAATTCTATCACAACATTTGGTATAGTGTATTTCAGTCAGACAACTCACGTGTTCTTAATATGTTTATTAGAGCTGCATATAGTTGAGTTTGGCGTCTAGGCTCGGGCCTCATCACTCCACAGATTTACATAGAACATTGAGTGATGATTAGATACTGTAGCTATCCCCCGAGCCTACAGGTGGAAGCTGGGGTGGTGGTGGGGCAGGCAAGCAGCATGTGAACGCATCAGCAATGTGACAGAACCGCAGCATTAGCGAGGCAGAGGCAGACAGATCTGGCAGCTTAAATAGAGCGGCAAGTTAAGGAGATTGTGTTTGGTTGGTTGTAAGAGAGACACGTCACGTGTTAATGTATCATTGGTGCTCGAGTTGACTGCCTGAGCTCGCAGGCTTCGCCCCATTTAGTAGTTGGATAAATTACAACCCTTACGCTTTATTACACTCTTGATGCTGACCATCAAAGAACACTTTAGGATTTATTTTCACTCTAAATGAGTATGACGGGTCTCCTGTTCATGAATTGTAACTTAGCAAATAACTTGCTTATCATATTTTAATGCACGGCTGCGGTGACTACTGGTGTTTGTGTGTGTGTGTGTGTGTGTGTGTGTGTGTGTGTGTGTGTATACTTAGTATATGTATGTACTAGTACGTAAGTTATACG
>NW_011364494.1:0-3099 GCF_000735185.1 Notothenia coriiceps
GTTCGAGCCGCTCTGCACTGGCTTCCTGTTTCTTTTAGGATTGATTTGAAGGTCCTCCTCCTGACATATAAGGCCCCTAATGACCCAAGTTACATTATTAACTCCTTTGTGGTGACACAGCTTTCATTACCTATGCCCCAAAGCTATGGAACAAAACACCTGTAGATATCAGGGAAGCCAGCTCGGTGGAAGTTTAAAAAAAACACATTTGTATAATTTAGCTTTTTAGGAAGCTATGCATTTTAACCTGTCACCTGATTGTGTGTTGAATTTGCATTATCCTACTTCTAATGCACACTTTCATTGTTTTATCTTTAATCTAATTGTATTTTTTTATATATGTCTACTCTATCCAATTTGTGGTTTGTATTCATGTCTTATACTGGTATCTGTACGTAATGTCTATGTGAAGCACTTTGGACTACACTTGTTGTTTGAAAGGTGCTATACAAATACAGATTATTAGTATTATTGATGGTATTGATGGACTGGAAATGGGGAGAGGAAAGAAGACCGGCAGCAAAGAGTTGGATTCAAACCTGGGCCGATGAGGCAAGGACTGCACCTTAAACAGGGCGCCCCATGACTGAGTAAATCATCACTTAAAAGCCTCCTTGGACCATATCAATTAGAGATTATTGTTGCACAAAATGGCACTTCTTTGCACATAATGACTTCAATAAAGTTGCTAAAATTGCTATTTGAAAGCGGTAAGCAGACAAAGGCAATAGGACGGGTTGCAATGTAAAACACTGCTCACTCTGCGATGACGTTTCACTGTAGTTTTATTTTTCTATTTCATATCATTCCACTGTAAAACATTTTTTATGACTGCTAGCTTTGGACAGTTGGAATTCTACTTTCTGGGTGATAAGGTATATCATGTGTTTTTACAATATAGGTTCTTAAAATGTATGTTTAAGAGGGCTGTTTTTCTTATTTGGTGATGTACCTTCACAATTTAAAGTGGACCTATCATGCTATATTTGAATAATATAGTGTAGGACTATACCTATATAAGGAATATTTATACTTTTTATTTTTCAAAATACCAAACAGATCATGCATTTTAGCCATTCCTCATTTCGCTCAATTTAACCCTGTCTTTGCATGGGCTGATTCTGTGAGAACAGCACCATCTACAGGCCTGGCATATGTACTACAGCGTATCCAGCGCTTTCCAACGGCAATGTCCGTGGCTGTCTCCTCCTGATTGGTGGAGTTGGCCCAATAGCCGTAGCGCCACTTCTGTGACGTCATAGAAGTGTTCAAATCTGGATCAGTCTGTATCAGATCCGTTGCAGCCCCTTTTTAAGAGATTTGGGTATGGAGGGAAATAGAGAGGGTTGTGTTTTCTGACACTTGGTGAGTTCCCTGGAACACCGGGGACACATATTCATGTATCAAAGATGTACAAAAGTGCATTTTGCATGATAGGTCACCTTTAAAATAGCAGATCTAGGTACATAAGTATGCCATTTTAAACATAGCACTATACTACCACTTAAAAAAGATAAGGGGATTGAAACGTTGCTGTTTCCAATGTAAGTTAAATTGCTCCACCAGCCAGACTCTAGCATTCGACCGAGACAAAGAGTTTGTCTCGTATTTCCCAGTTCACAAAAAGGCTACAAATCCACTCTTCGAGATGGATCAACCTTCAGCTGTACGGCAGCAAAGTCTACCGGATCTCAGCGTGTATGAGCTCATTCAGGAACTCTGCAGCAGACATGACCTTGGCCCACTTTTAACTGTATCTTGTCAAAGGTTGACACAGTATTGTTGAACTATCTAAAACGGTATGAGCTTTTTCTGAACCTTGTGGTAACTGCGGTTCTTTCCAGACACGATGAACAACCTCTAAACCTGAGAGTGGTTCTGTTTAGCTGACATTACTGCGAGAGTGTGACACTTAAACACATCCATTTGGTTTGGAAAGTGCAGAAAGCTGTTAATTGGGGAAGTATATGGTGAGGTTGATTATTTTGTTAGCCTGTGATAGCCAGGAATACATATAAATGGGATTCCTGTGTGTTAGCTTCAGCTTTAGATATTAGCATTCTGGCAGGCTGGCTATTATATTTTGGCTTTGAAAACTAAACGTGTTAAAAAATATAAGTAACCCATATTTATTTCGGTGAAACAAACTTGTAGTTGTTATTGTATCATAGAAGAATGTATATCCTTTGGTATTAGGCGATTATATGCAGACAAAAGCTAAATTAAAGTATGAAATTAATATTTTAGAAAATCTAATTAAATCAAATGTAATATTTTTTGTGGGATTACCTGTGATTAAGTGAAGATTGTGACTTAGTTAATTGGTTTTCAATTGAATTATTCTCTCCTAATGACCCAAATAAGAGTCCTGATTAAGAATGTGTATTTCACCTAATAGGTGCGTTCACACCAAGTACTTTTCCCACAAAGGTTCCTGAAAACTATTTAGTTCTCATGAACTAAGTACAGATCGCGTTCACACCGGAAATTAGTTCCTGTGGGTGGATTAGGCAAATGAAGCCGCTGACGTCACTTCTTCTTCTTCTGCTTTGGGTTTACTGGCAGGCCGCAAACAACTTCACGGCGTATACTGCCGCCCAAAATCCCCGGCCGGAAGTCCCCGGAGTTGGGGACTGGCTTCAGTAGAAGCTGCTGGGACTCCCAGCAGCTTCTACTGAAGCCTTCCGAATAAACGGCCAGAACGCCGACACCTCCTCATCTCCACCGCTCCCATGTTTTATTTTGTGTTGTCATAAGTTAGTCTCTCTGCGTTTCTGCGCTGGGCTAATGCTAATAATGATAATAAAATGGCGGCTTCACAAACGTTTTTGGGAGTTTGACGGGGCGTGGTTTGCATTCCGCCCAGCCAATCAGACACAGGAACCTTTTTCTCCCACGAAAGTCCCTGCTCTCTAGCAGGGACTGAAAAGGGGGTAAAAAGGTTCAGATGAACTAATTTTAGTTCCGGCTCTTTTTGGTGTGAACGCGACATTTCGGAACTATATCAGAAATAAAGTGGGAAAAGTACTGCGGTGTGAACGCGCCTAAGCCTCTCTCTCTCTCTCTTTCTGTCCCGACTTGATTTGAAAGCATGACAAG
>NW_011364495.1:0-1857 GCF_000735185.1 Notothenia coriiceps
CTAGTGGAGTGCACGCGTCTCAAACAAGCCTACTTTGTTTGCAAAATTGCGGCGCAACTTGGTGGGCGGTACCCCCTGGAAAGAAATCTCTACGCGTGAGAAATACAAGGTGTGGCATGTGAGCGTGTGAATGGAGTGAAATGCGTGTGCGTGTGAGCTCTGCATTGTTTTCCATGTACCTAATAATTGTATTGAAATACACTTTTAAACTACCTGTATATAATTATAACCCTCACAGATTAATGTTTTATATCTCGTAGATTTCCACCAGCTGCAACCTTCATGTTTTGTTTTAACGCTCTCTTCATCTTCGTTTCCAGCTGCAGCCGAAAACATGATAAAAGGATCTGATAAACCCACTTCATGCAGCATTTAACAGCAGAAAGACAGCGTTTTCGTGGCTGCTAAAGAGCCAGATGATTCAAGCTGAGTGTGTGAACCTCAATTAAATCACTGGAAAGACAGAAATCAAGCGAAAACATGATGATATTGTTTTGTTTTTAAATGAATGCACCTTTTTAACCCCCATCCCCAACGCATAATCTCCATCTTCATTTCTCCGGATGTTACTTCTGAACATCGTTATCTTATTTTTCACTTAAACACTAATTAGATGTATCCCACAAGTTGTTGTTGGAGTTTGTGTCGCATGGCAACAACATCGATGTGAGGCTCCTCGCTGCCTTTGAGCTGCTGTTTCTCTGCGTTTATAATGATGCACACAAAGCCTATGATCATGAGTAAATGAGACGCTGCTGCTTAGTCTACGAATTCCTTTCATTACAAGAAAATAGACTCCCTATTCTCTCTAACAAGCAATAACAAGCATGGACAGTGCAGGGAGAGTTGCTTTATACATCACATTTGATAAGCTGCAAAGATCAACTCTAAGAAAAACACGTCTGATTATTTTTCTCCTCTGCCATTTCATTGTTGTTTCTTAAAGAGTCCGTGTTTGGCTTTTAGGGGTTCAGTGGTTTTCGTGACTCCTCTGTTTACTTCTTGAACATATTGACTACGAAACACTCACGCTTCTATCGGCTAGCACTCTAACTGTTGTGTCTCGTAAAATCTGTTAAATTAATGTATTTAGTTCAGTCTTGTATCCTGTGTTATTTTGTAGTAACCTTTCCTTCTTGTTGCAGATCACCTCACTTCCTCGCTTTGTGTGTTTTCCCTCCACTGTGATTGTCGACCCCGCCCTCATTGTCTGCACCTGTGCCCCCTTAGCCTGCCTAGCTCCTGCCTCCCTTGTCTTGTTGCCAGTTTGTTTTTGCCAGCCAGCGTCAAGTCCATGGCTGCAGTGGAATAGTCCATTTAGCTTAGGAACCTTCCTAACCGAGTGAAATGACCCGGAAGTCCCTCAGTGGCAGCCATGATAAGTGCCGTTCGAATTCTCTAGATGAAAGGAAAGGAGGTTTCAAACTTCCTTTATAACCTCCTTTAGCTTAGGAACCACTGGACCTCCCTAACCGAAAGGAGAGGAGAAAATGCTGTCCCACAATGCCTTGCAGCTGCAGCATTTGACGTCACACAACAGTCGGCCGTTCACGGACACAAACGATTATGACGGAGAAATTATATCATGAAAGTTACGGTGCTTATTAAGCTTTTTAAAACGTATGTGGTAACTTGCCAAAGTGCTTTTTTTTTTTTAAAGTTCATCAGTATTATAATCAAAAAGAGAAATATGAACGTTAGTTTTTACTGAAATGATCAAATAAAGTCAACATTTCACTGAGCTGTGTGGGCTTTGTTCAACTTTTAAAAGATGTTTGAATGATGATACCTATAGGTGTTAAAGACTAACGTTTATAATAAATACATTTGTATTGATTTTAAGATCTTTTCATAGTT
>NW_011364496.1:0-3885 GCF_000735185.1 Notothenia coriiceps
CACCCAGCACTGGCCGTCTCTTCTGAAGGCTTTTGTGTAAACACAGCTGCCTTGTTGACTTTAAAGCCTTTCCTTTGAACCACCCCCTGAGATATTGGAGTGTATGCCCCCCTCCCATCCTGCTCAGTAAGGACACTCAGTATGTATACTCCTCAGAACAAAAGGCAGCCATTAAAGCTGAATCAGGCAGAGAGGTAACAGGAGCTGCTGGAGCTCAGGTGCTACAAGTCACACACCGATTTAGCATCAACAAACGAGATAGCAGTTTACACTGTGTGTTCTTCACTGAGAGCGAACTGCTACCTGCACACACACACGGCTCTTCAGAGGAGTCAGTGTGTGGTGACACTTTCACTCAGAAGAGACCAAAGCTGGCTGGAAGCTCATCAAGAAACTTAATGACAGTCACCTGCTCTTATGTGTCATAAAAGGTCAAATCAGCTCATCAAAGAGACATCTTTACTCATATAAGTATTGGTCTCCATGCAAATAGCTTGTTTTTATGTTATGTAGTACAACTATACCTACAATGGAGGAGAATTGAATTGTATTCATGATGGTACATACAGCATTTAAGATAGCATTTACAAATAAAATGTAAACAGGAATATGCTAGTAAGTGATGATCAATTCATTCTTGATTCTAAGGATTTATGTGATAAGGTGTCACACTGGCTCACAGTTCCAGTTCATCCCAAAGGTGTTGCATTGTGTTCAAATCATCACTCTGTATCGGCCAGGCAAGTTCTTCTACACTCAGTGGGACACTGTAAGCACACTGTCCAATTTACAAAAGGTTAAAGTTGTATTTAGAATACAAGAACACAAATATATATGTTCAGATTTGACCAATTTAAAACATACTTATTGCAGTTTGTGTTCTCAAAACTCAATGGTAAAGGTATTTAAAGTAACATAGTAAGTTTCTTTTTCTCTATTCATCCTCCCATCATACACAAATAGTGACAAAAACATTAGAGCATACCTAGCAAACTACTCTAACATAACCCAAAACTGAAATCTGTTTTCTCTTTATCGTAGTGTTATAACTTACAAAGAGAACAATAAACAGTTATAAAGCTCTAAGCTGCACATTTTAAAGATACAATATTGTTGTTAAAGTCGCACTCTGTATTGAGCTATTAACAGATGCTTTTTATAAAGTATTGTATTCACATTTTTCATAATGTTCACAGAAGTAATTCTAACATTGAACAAATATTTCACAACATGCACCATATCATTGCAGACGTTTATTCAGATCCATTCGTTCTGTTTCTATTGTTTTGCTGAACTGGCCCTTTAACAACAAGTGAATGAGAACACAGGATGATGACATCACCGAGTCATTTGAATGTAATGCTGCGAGAAATTGATGCAGAGTGGCAGAAGTGTGCTAGCCATCCACAGAAATCCTGTCTGATTGTAAGTCTTATTAATGAATAACATCCCAGGAAGCCAGAGGCATTAAGCAGATTATGGGGGCAGAGAGCGCCAAAGGCTCGCATGACCAGATCCCAGCACTCAGCGTCTGGCAGCAGGGAAATGTGCTTATTGGAGTTAAAAAACAAACCCTAATTTGACGGTATCCTGTATTCTCATATTTGGTTTGGCCGGGGCCCAGGTGACTGATGTGGCAGCAGACCTGAGAGGGAGGGTGTGTGTGTGTGTGTGTGTGTGTGTGTGTGTGTGTGTGTGTGTGTGTGTGTGTGTGTGTGTGTGTGTGTGTGTGTGTGTCTCTCAGTTGGTATGTCTTCCTCTAGTGTGTCTGCACGTGTGTTTTTCAAGGTCTTGCTACTGTGTCAGATTACCTGGCTGGTTAAGAATGGCTCCCAGTTTGTGTTTTGGCAGATTCTCTTGCCGCGCTGAAAAGGCAGACGGCTCCATCTATAAAATTCAAATCAGTTCCAGAAAAGAAATGCTCATGTGGGGAAAGAAAAATATATATCTATTTCATTTGGAGTTGGGTCTGCAGCTCTGCATGCACACTGCAGACAGCACTTCCTTTGCCGAGTGATTTTTTATTCAGACTCTGCAACACAGAGACATTTGGGACAACAGACACTTCCTCTGCAGCAGGTATGAAGCTGCTGTGTGGCTGCTTGTAAATCATGCCCAGAGATTTCCCACTGCATCATCTTTTATTATTGTTTGTATTTTTCCAGCTCAAGCACCTTTTTCTGAAATAGAGATTAGTAGCAGGATTACAGTGTTACAATACATTTTGAAATAAAGATCGATATATAATATATATATATATATATAAAATTACTGATTTAATTTTCATTTTAATATATTAATTAAAGGTGGGGTAGGTACGTTTGAGAAACCGGCTCGAGATACACTTTTTGTTATATTCCATGGAATGCTCTTAACATCCCGATAGCAATGAATATCTTAAGTGCTTTGACAAAAACTCCATAAAAAAATGTAATCTGTGGAAGCCGTACTGTAAAAAGCACCACCAATCATCTGAAGCTGCACTGATCGAGAAGAGAAGATGTCTGTGCCGTACAGGTGATGCAGAAAAAGCCCTGCCGAGAGCATGTCATGTCATTTGTAGAGCATCAGGCTGTGTTCTCTGCTCTTCCTCCATCAGCTGCCGGAGCACAAATCCTCTCTCAATCTGTTCAGGTACTCTGTAGAGCTCAGTACTGTATGATGGCAGGTAGAAATGCGAACTTGGATCTTATTTGATAATTATAGCTAGCATTCCTACCTCAATAATATCTATGTATAGTTAGTTATTATAATAATGTAATAGCAACTGTAATATCTTAAAGGGGCCCTATAATGCTTTTTGGGGGTTTCCCTTTCCTGCAGTGAGGTTTTAGTGCATGTAAACTGCAAAGGCTAACATCTCTGTGTTCCCTCCAGAGGGAGTTTCTCTCCCACACACTCCCCCCTTCAAGAAACGGCCCCAATACTCCTTTGTTTATTTATGTACGAAATAGCATCACTATGTAACACTAACGCTCCTATAGGCTAGCGCTCCAACACATTGTACCTGATGGGCGGGACATCTCTAAACGGTTGACTAATCACCAATCACTCAGTGGATGGCTGCACACCACCTGAAGCTCAATCTAAACAAGACTGAACGGCTCTTCATCCCAGGTAAGGACTCTCCTATCTACGACCTGTCCATCAACATGAGCAGCTCTGTTGTTTCCCGGCTCAGACTGTGAGGAACCTGGGCGTGATCGTGGACGACCAGCTGAACTTCAGTTAACATCGCTGCTACAACCTGCAGTTACACTCTCTAAAACCTCTAGAGGATATGCAGGTCTTGGTCCAGGCTCTAGTCATCTGATACCTGGACTACTGCAACTCCCTCCCAGTTGGTCTACCTGCCAATGTAACAGGCCCCGCTATGCAGGGCGCGATGACAGATAGTATTCCTGCAAAACAGGAGAAATGATGAACAACAAAATCCTTAGCTGCTCGTTTGGCGGGTCTTGCCAGAATTTATTATTCATTTGGCACACACACAATTGTTAATGTCCATAACCATTTGACACAACACACACACAATTGTTAATGCCCTTTTCTGTCTTCAATATAAACACTTGTCCATATATATATATTCATGTCTTCAATATATTTGAAATAAACACCATGACTTAAACTAAGAATTTCTCTCTTCAGATATTGATGTTGTAATCAAACTCTTTTAAATACCTTCCCAGGTAAAGCATCAGAATCTAATCTGTGCTAGCATTAACATCCCACAAGCATTTATGTATTAACTCTGACCATAGAACACATACAGATAATACAAAACACACACACAAAATACTTAGGATATAAACCCAGAAAATATGTAAGTACAAAATGTACAGGAGCTGTAAATGTGTGTGTGTGTGTGTGTGTGTGTGTGTGTGT
>NW_011364497.1:0-3265 GCF_000735185.1 Notothenia coriiceps
GCACATACCAAGCCCGCAGGAAGTGCGCCGGACTCTGAGTAAAATATTAGTTGTGGCCAAATGGCGGTACTACACTTCCGTATCAGTCGCTGTGCCCGGAAATACTTTTTCCCAATTGGGAAAGAAACGTCTGTAAATCGTTGCATAATTTGTTTTTTAACTAAAAGAACATTTGTATAGCCCTTATTAAAAACATTCGGTCCTCAAGTTGTAAAATGTGCTGATAACGTTATTCTGAGAGTTATTTTCCTCAGCATTATGAACGGGGATCTAACCCACGGGACCGCGCCGCCCGGCACGTTCATGTGACGTGTTCAGTACTACAATAAGTTTACCTTTACCCATGGATGCACAATAAGAACGGATGATATGATTATATTAATACTTTCGTGACGTTTCGCTCTCAAAAGTTGGGCCATTATGTCTTCATGCTCCAATGAGCAGCTCTCATAGGAAAGAACGAGGCCCCGCCTCCCACGCTGTATCCAGTTCTTATTATACATCCATGAGATGAACCCTGTGCATCACATTCATTCAAACAGCTGGAGAAAAGAGATGAAAGTCCTGCAGCCACATCACTGACATTATACACGAGTTACTGGCTGTTACATCTGCTTCTTTAGACGAGTAGATACACAGATCAGCCTTTCGTGGATTAGGGAGGAATACATATGATAGGAAGTGCATCGTAAACATAATCAAAGTATAAACCAGAGCCAGTTGGATGAGCAACTGGTTTGGTTCTCTCCTAGAATATGAAAAAAAAAATGTCAAGTGACGTTAGCTAACTACAAGAAGTTTGCTGATGGGCTTTCCTCCTTTTCATATAATATAATTTCCCGATATTTTTCCTATAATTTTCCGATATTTGAGAAAAAACACACTTTCTTTAATAATGCAATTTAACACAGAGTGAATTATTGATTTACGAACGTGAACCTTGTAGGTAAAGTTTCCCATGATGCAACACATGCACTGTTTTGAGTTTCTAGTACCTTTTTAAAGAAGGAGTAAAAGTCGTTGGTTGAACCCAGGGACTGGCCATCGGGACGTTCGGGACGAGTCACGATGGGCCGGTACTGAAGTGGGCCGGTCGGACACGATGTGCGCCGGTCGGATACATTTACTAACGGTATTCACTTGCGGCACCGAGGTGGGCCGGTCGGATAAGTCACTAGCACAGCCCCCACCCACCCCGGGTTGACAATTTACTAGCGGTGATTACTTGCGGTACCGGAGTGGGCCGGCGGTCCCGGAGTGGGCCGGAGAGTCCCGGGCTGATTTGTAGTCCTTGAACCTGTTCACCATCACGAGCATAAATCAGTTTTTCGGTAATAGAATAGAATATATCTTTATTGTCATCATACAAAGTACAACGACATTTCTTTGATAACTCTCACTGCAGTAAAAAATAGACATAAATAAATAAATAAGAGTGGTAAAAGCAGAGGTAGTAGCGATGACAGTGCAACGAGATAAAATGGTCAATGTGCATATTTACACTTAGTCGAAAAACGTTAATTGTACGAAGCTGTATAATTGTAGTGTATTTCTGACTGTGTGTTCACAAAAGGTTTTAGTAACCAAAGTAGTGAGTCCAGGTGTTTCATATCGATGTTCTGTTCCCTCAGCTGAGCGTCCATGGATGGATCTTTGTCTGATAAAGTACCAAAGTGTGGAGGACGAGGGTCTGAACCAAATCTGCTACCAGATCAGCCACAGCACCTTCACCCGACCGTCAGCGCCTCCCAACCCGACCGTCAGCGCCTCCCAACGCTAACCCCGCCTGATTTAAAGGCCGTCGTTAAAACCTGCAGAAGAAAAAAAACTGTTCCTGTTTTAATCTTGGTGTATTTTACATTAACTTTGATGTTTATTTGTATTTATTGGATTAAACTGTACATAAATGTTGCTGCAAAAATGTGTAAAACTTACATCTGACTGTTTTTAATAACGTTTTTCAATAAAGAGTAATTTGCTTTTACATCAAACTGTTTTGTGGAGTCACAGCGCCCTCTGCTGCTCAGCTGACCACATGACGCATGATTTATTTAACACTTGTTTTTATCCTTAATATATATATTCTGCAGAGAGCAATCGCATGATGGTAAGTACAAAAATACAAACTGTATCGAGCAGATTTTGTTTTTTCTGGCTCTGCTGTCACATTTCCCTTTTTGTTTTTCATGTTATGCAGAGGTGAAAGAAAAGGAATTCACTACAAGTCAAACTGCGTAAATGTTATCAACAAAATGTATTTAAAATATAAGTAAATGTAGTAATTCTGCAGTGTTTTAATATGATATCTGATGTTTCTGGGTTAGTGTTACCTCTAATCATTAACCCATGTTTGTATCATTTCGTTAACTCCTTGTGTTGCTGCTAGCATACATAACATACCTGACGGGGAAACGTTACTAATGGACGGGGCTACAGAGCTACTAGACAGTCGAACCCGGTGCATTTCTCCGTCTGAATGTGGAGCACTTTTGCTAAATGTTTAGACAAATTGCTCGAGTTACCGCCCTTACATGCTAAACTCTTATTGCACTTTTGGTAACGAGCATCGAGACGGGTAAAGTTTAACTGCGTGTGTGTGTTGCATGCATGTAGCAGCTGTGTGTGTGTGTTGCATGCATGTAGCAGCTGTGTGTGTGTGTGTGTGTGTGTGTGTGTGTGTGTGTGTGTTGCATGCATGTAGCAGCTGTGTGTGTGTAAACTGCCCCGCCCCCTCGCACACAGACGGGGAGAGAGAGATCTCCCGTCTGGATTGGAAAGATCGAAAATACATCATAGACGCATTTGTTTGTCTTTGTGCATGTTAGAAACGAGTTGACGACACTAAGACCACAACTTAATGTTTATGTAGCAATAATACATATGACATATATTTTAAATGTCTCCAGGCAGTACCGATAAAAACACCGATAACGTCAGAGCTTAACGGTACCACGGTCTTTAATAATTCAGCCCCGGGGCCCCTTTAATACCGGGGCTCGGTAGGTACCCATCCCTAGTATTACTGCTGCATTTTACTACAAAAATGGTGAGCCTCTCCTCAGAGAACATAATCACAGCCGCGCCCCCCCTCCCAATTATTATTATTATTATTGTTGTTTTTGCTATAATGCAGGGGTATTCAATTGCATTTCAAAGAGGTCCAGTAAGAGAAAATGTCATAAAATGCTCTCAGTGTTTCCCCTATATGTTTTCAGCAGCGGCGCTGCGCCGCTGCTGAAATATGCGCGCCGCTGCGTAGGGGGCG
>NW_011364498.1:0-4024 GCF_000735185.1 Notothenia coriiceps
AATAGAAACACATATCGGATGTTTTTTACAAGTATATCAACAAGTAAAACCACTGTTTATGAAAATGATTAAATACTTAGTGTGACAAGTTACTATTGCACAGGGATCGTTCGTGACACTCAGACGGATGACCTGTGTGTTGGGTCTGCAGTGACTTTACCTGCTGTTACCTGAAAATCTACTTTAATTTTAGGTTGTGTATTTATATCCAAGAGAATTCAGAATACGACCTGAAAAAAAAGCAATGGAGCTAAGGTCCCAAAAGTTTTGATTAATTAAAACAAATAGAATTAATTTCAAAATTCAAGTTTCGATCCTGAATATTGAAAAATACAACTGTTAAGAATTCTTCATGTTCATGCTCAGACACTTTTATTTAAAAAATAAGCGCTTATTTTGTAATACGGGTTGTTTCCAATACAAACCAACTTTGTGCAATATGTGCTATATGAGCAATATATATATGCCGTTAATAACTCTGTAATTTATACCTGGCTGCTAAACCCTTGTTACTGTTACAAAGTATACTATCTTATATTTTGTACATTGTGTAACTTACTGCTGTTAAATACCGTCAAACTATGTGCAATATATACTTTATATACATATGCCATCTTTAATAACTGTAATATATACCGGGCTGCTAAATCCTAAGAACTGCTACAGGGTTTGATTTGTAGATTAGATTTGTTTTTGATCTGTATTTTTGAAAATTATGTAACTTTTGTATTTTTTTAAAAACATTTTTTAGCATATAGTTTATTATATTATAACTTAGTACTTTTTTAAAGCATGTAAGATATGCAACACTAAGCTGTCTGTGGCTCTTTCCTGCTGTAACGCTGCAAATTTCCCCTCTGTGGGACTAATAAAGGTATTCTGATTCTGATTCTGATTTTCGTTTCCTGTTTAAGACGTTCCTACTTTATGTTCCTGCCATCGCTACAGTGCATAAGTCACTGAGCGTGTGAGTAGTGAAGTTGCTTTTGTAATGTGAATCGTTTTTTTGAGTTTGATCCTTTCAGATCAGGAACTATATGTTCTCAGTTTCAGCCTGTTTTTCACTTTCAAATCGTGTTTTTTGCCTTCAGACAAATTTGGCGATGGTGTAGTCCATAAATTAAACTAATATGAACTCAAATGTCACATATATATCACAGTGTGAAGTATACCGCTACGAAATGGCCTCCTGGTGGCTCTAGTTACGAGGTAGGCGTGCGGGTTGTTTTCCTGTTAATGGCACTTTGAATGCAAATACAAAAACAAACTACTAAACAAACACGGATCAAGGCCGGTTTTGGCAGCTGTACTCTTCTCGCTCTGCACTGAGGTCAGACTGATGCTGCACTGACCTCCGTAATCTATTCTTCAAATCATTGCCTCTAGAAGAATAAGTTGTAATAACAGACAGGATGGTAGTCACTTAGCATGCACACATATGCTTCTGGTGTAATGTCCAACTTTAACACCGCTGTCCATTTTTTAAAGTTTAAATTCTTGCATTTTTAACACATTGTACCTTCTTTCAAAAAAACATGCAAAATGGAATAAATAAAGTGTAACTGGAGCATGGCGTCCCCTTCATCCACTGCAAATTGTTTTAAAGAGGGAAATAACATCCTGCTTCATTATGACCTCTGCTCTGTAGCAAATGAATGCACACTTCAGGCTGTTGAGTGGGTGCCGTGCCATTGTTCCGACAACGCATTATTTCGGAAATCAAAATAGTTTGCAAAATGATGCATTTCCCGGAAGGCCCAATTCCCTCAAAATATCCACTGCCAGCAGACCAGAAATAACAGAAGCTCAGAGCTGGTTATTATGCAGACCTTTCTGACCCTGATCTCTTTCCTCCCTTCTAAACCCAGCCACCGACCTAAACCTGACCAACCCAACCAACAAGGGCAACTATTAATAGCTAATCAGATGCAGCTTATGGTGGCTCATGCTTTTGGGGCAAAGATGACCGAAACGCTGCCTGGCAAAAATAATGGCTCCGCCCACTTTCCGGTGAGAACTAACAATTGCTGCCAAATGGAACAAATTGATTTATCAAGTCTAGAAGCAGCTGTGTGGTGAATTACATGTCACACAATAACACAAAAGATCCAAAGTCATAAACAATGGGACTGGTCAGTCAATATGTTTGGAGGAAACACTTCAATTATGCTAATGAGGTAAGGGTCAAAGGAAACAGTTGTTATGTTACAACTCAAAGTAGTATGTAGAGATGCCCCATTGATATATAACACAACAGTGGTACCATTTTACCATATTGACGCTTTCATCCATCTCCAATGTCATTGTGTAATTGTTTGCTTGACTGACCATCGTAATTGAGCTTCTTGTAGATGTGATTGACCAAAACCCCTGAATTTGTATTTACCGCCAGTCAAATTAAAGCAAATGTATTCACCTGAAAAGGGCGCGTTCATGATGTAAAGGTAAAGTACCCTAATAGGCGCTTTCACACCAAGTACTTTTCCTAGGAAGAGTTCCCGGAACAAAATCGCCAGAAGCACCGACACCTCCTCATCTCTCCACCGCTCCCACGTTTTCTTTTGTGTTGCCATAAGTTAGTCTCTCTCCGTTGGTGCGCGGGGCTAATGCTAATAATGCTAATGCCAGCAAATAAAATGGCGGCTTCACAAAACTTTTTTTGTTGAAGTTTTACGGGGCGTGGTTTGCAATTCTCCCAGCCAATCAGAAATTGGAACCTTTTGCTCCCCAGGAAAGTACCACCTCTCTAGTAGGGACGGAAAAGCGGTGAAAAGGTTCCCGAAAAAAAGTTCTAGTTCCAGATCTTTTTGGTGTGAATGCAAAATCCCAGGAACTATCGGAACTATTCCTGGGAAAAGTACTCTGTTGTGAAAGCGCCTAATGTGTTGCTCTAATGTATAGAAGGGTAATTATTTTCCTAGTGCTTATTTCTAGGAAACGGACTCTCATATAAATATACATTCAGTCCAATTTAATAGGGTTTTAGAATAATGGGCCATGGGAAAAATGGGGCGTCCACTCCGAGTGTATATATAGGGGTTACAAATAATTGTACCTGTGACTTTTACAAGTCACTCATCCTAATCTCTCTACAAGGGCATTATGCTGCCAGCTTCTTTTCAACAGTAATACTGCTGCCAGGATTACTGCCATTTTCATTTAAATAGATATATTTTCTTGCAGTATAAGCCTAATCTCCTGTCAAAATGTGTTCTTTTCCAGTTCTTCACACTAATGCCACCCTATATTTTTGTACTCTGTAGGTCAATTTAGTTTATAGAGCTGTGTAAACTCATTTGTTTTCACAATGGTGTTTACAGACATTGTTTTCAGTTCAGTCATGTGTCACCTTGTCACATTTACTTTGAGGTGAGCCAACACAGGTGGTAATGTGTTCATGTAGGTCGGCCATAAAGTCTGTCAGAGTGGGATTTTCCCTTTCCTGTAGTGTATTATATAGATTTATGTGCATGTTAATGGTCTGCAAAGGCAAAAATCCCTCTCCCACGCACTCCCTGTCCGCCTGAAACGCCTCTTTTGGACTCATTGGACTAGATTAACATTACAGTATCCAATGCTTAAGGATATACGAAAGGAGGCATTGAAGCACCCTTCCTTAACTATAGAATTTGAAAAGCTCTTATCATGGCTGCCACTTAATACTTTTAGGTCATTTCACCAAGTAATCATAAAAAGACTATTCCACCAGCCCAAGGCTCCATTTCCCATCCATGTAGTTGGAAATGACATCTTCTTTCTCATTTTGAATGACACACATTATACAAATTCAATTGTGCGATGAAAATGCAAAGCCATGAGCCGCTCACCTCAATTATAGATGACGAGCGCCTTCAGAGATCTGGTAAGTTCAAGTTCTTTCTAATGTCAGGTCGGCTGCAACAAGCAGAAATCAAGGCTGAAGACTTTCCTGTTTGCCTTTTTCTTTTAATTAATTAAAACATTATACATTTTTTACACTGCACCGTAACTTATATTCTTGTTTTTTTAAAGCTGTCTTATTTCT
>NW_011364499.1:0-2134 GCF_000735185.1 Notothenia coriiceps
CATTTATTAATTAGGTTGTGAACACTTTATAAATCAATAATAAGCTTTTATAAGACATGAGATAAACAGGGCAACTGTGACCGGTTGCTGGCCAAATACTAAGCCTTATATTGGCTACCTAGCTTACTTCGTCTTTTTCATCAGCCAGCATCCTTGGTATCTGTTGCTCACTGAGTTGAATCTCCCCCCATCCATCTTGATGTTTCTTGGCATCTCTTTATGATCATTTATTTACGAGTTACTAACATTTATAGTTGCCAAAAGGGAGCCCATTCCCATTTATTAATGAGTTACTACCATTTCTAATAAGGCTTAGCAGCACAGATACATGTGGGCTCACTATTTGGCAAGCAACCGGTCACAGTTGCCCTGTTTATCCCATATCTTTATAAAAGCTTATAAATGATTTATAAAGTGTTCACAACCTAATTAATAAATGAATTACAAACTATTTGTAAACACTTTATAAGGTTAGTCTTATAAAGTGGTACCAATATATTTTAAAGTGGTTTTTAACCGCACACCATCCCAGATATCTGATATCGGATATGCATGTTCTATCAGGTGAGCTATTCATCAGATTGAATGTAGATCCATTTGGTGTGTGTGTGTGTGTGTGTGTGTGTGTGTGTGTGTGTGTGTGTGTGTGTGTGTGTGTGTGTGTGTGTGTGTGTATAAACTCAGCATGTGTCGTCACCAGCAGCTCTGTGTACACAGCCTGGTTGTAAAAGCGAGCAGGAAGTGTTGCCGTGGCGCTTTGAGGTTACCACCTGTTCCCTCACTTGCTCTTGTGTTCTCATGGAAACCAATATGGTGAAGAGCCGGGCCAATCAAACACACAATGGCCTCTTTGTTTTCCCACTTGTGTGCGTCTCATGCTGCGTGATGTCCATCTCTCCGGCTTGTTTTTGACATCTATTGGCCCTGTCACTTCTCCTCTCCGTCCATCCTGTAATATCCAGTCAGAGCTTCAGAGTTTGACCGTCTACTTGATGCTCTTCAAAGCAAACTGAAAATGTTCCTGATGTATGTAATGCAGGGAGGTATTTATAGCTGCTTTGGATTATAGAGCGAGGAACTTGCTTTTTACCCTCATTTATGTTTCTGTAAATCCATTTATCTTAATCTTTCTGTCTTTCTCTTATCCCTGTTTTTTTTTTGGAGTGTTTTATCAGACATGCTTGGTTTTAGGCCCTTTTTCTTCTATCTCCTCTTTTCGTCCATACAAATGACTGTCTATTAGGGATTGGAGGATATGGGGGATAGCAAGTTCGAGTCCCACTGCAGTCAGCATGTCGTTGTGTCCCTGAGACACTTCACCCCAAACTGCTCCTGTGGGGATTGTCCACAGTACTGAATGTATGTAAGTAACATGTAATGTAATGTAATGTAATATAGCACTTTATTGCAGATTGCTATAAAAACACTCACACTAAATTCATCGTGGTGAGATTTCAACATCGTAAAAATCTTGAATAACCTGACATGAGAAACGAATTTACTTTGAGGAAAATACTTACAAAATATGGCTGTTACTAAATTCCTTAGTTTATGCAGAAGTAAAGTAAGTCCCTCTGGAACTCACTCCCACAACCCATCAGAGACTGCACCGACCTCACCACCTTCAAAAAACTCACCTCTTCAATCTGGCTTTTCATGTGTGATTGTTTTTGTATTATTTGACTTTAACTTTAACTATATATTTATTTGTTGTTCCTTTCTTCTCTTTTCTTTTCTCTTCACTATTATCTGTAAAGCGTCTTTGATCACCTGTAAAAGCGCTAACAAATTAAATCTATTATTATTATTATTATTATTATTAAGTACCTCATGACTTATAATGAAATATTTTGTTGATGTTTTTAAAAATTATCCTATTATTTATTATTATTGTTAATTTATTATTATGATTATTATTTTAGGATATATATGTTTTTTCGAACTTAAAATAATCACTTATATTTTCGTATTCTTTTTTAAATTATAATTTTTATAATGGGAAAAAACAACGATCATCGGTCTTTAAATGTGTGACATCACTCTGACCCCGGATCAGTCGTTGTGGGCTCCTTTTAATCTCTCTCTCTTCTTCCTTTAGGTGGCACTTTGTCTCCCTCTGTGAACCGCCTCACCC
>NW_011364499.1:2186-3848 GCF_000735185.1 Notothenia coriiceps
CCCCCTTCTCTCTCTCCCCCCTCCAATCCCACGCCTCATTAGCGTTCCCAGTGATTACGGCTGTCATTGATCAAAGAGGAGACCGCAGACTACACTTAATAATTGATGCTCTTAAACGGCTTATCGTTTGACTCGATCTCTGCTTATTATCATGCCTCCAATAACTGCCTCTCCTTCCCGCTGCATCCTCCAGGTCCAGCTTCATCATCATGTGTTCCTCTTTAATGGAGGGATAAATCACTAGGTGGCAGCATAGCAGCACACGGTGCATACATTGACAGAGGGTATAAACACAGTTAATGGTTAAATACCCAGTGTGACAAACCTCAACCCCAGATTATCGGTCGATTCCAGATCAGCTGAAAAACTGTCCCCTAGCGACCTTTTAAAAGCACACCCTGCCAAGTCAGCTCCAAAACAATTACATCTACTGATCCCTTTTTATTCAGAAAAAAAGGGTTATTTTAAAATGCATTATTCATAGTTTTATTCAACTACTTTCTTTCTCATTATCAAAAGAGATCTGAGCGAAAAATATATCAAAATTTTACCATTTGTTTTGATTCTGCAATGCAATTGGTGTCAGTACAATGTCATTAAATATGTTGTGGGTTCAGTGACTTTGTGTGCAGTTAAATCCTTATTAGCTTTGATGAAGAATATATCATTTCAGACTGCATAACTGTCACAAAAAACACAAGAAAAGTCTGTGAACAAAAGCAGAATGATAACAAAAAAATGTACATCGTACCATGTAAGTGTGTCGTTAAATATGATTCTGTATCATGTTGACTAAGTCGGACATTGTGGAAGTAAAGTCTTATGATTTCCTGTCAGAATAGTCCAGAATTATGAGTGTAAACGAACTGGTGCGAGTATATAACCCTTTTATTTTTGCTGTATGTCATTTTTGGAGAATTCTTAAACCCTTTTGAGTCAAAAGCAGCACTAGTAACTGTTCTTTAACGATATTTCGTTTGCTCTCAAGACTGATGGTTATTAGATCCAAGGGTTGTTTTCCTTCAGAAATAGCAGCTTACTGACATCTGTGAATGCTCTCGAATGACTCATTTCCAATATTTGTGTGCTTGCTTATTTTAAGATGTGATATAACCGTCCCTATTGCTGTTTCAGGCTGTATCTGAGAGAGAGAGGTATCTGAGAGAGAGAGGTATCTGAGAGAGAGAGAGGTATCTGAGAGAGAGGTATCTGAGAGAGAGAGGTATCTGAGAGAGAGAGGTATCTGAGAGAGAGGTATCTGAGAGAGAGAGGTATCTGAGAGAGAGAGGTATCTGAGAGAGAGAGGTATCTGAGAGAGAGGTATCTGAGAGAGAGAGGTATCTGAGAGAGAGGTATCTGAGAGAGTGGTATCAGAGAGAGAGAGAGAGAGAGAGGTATCTGAGAGAGAGGTATCTGAGAGAGAGAGGTATCTGAGAGAGAGAGGTATTGAGAGAGAGAGAGGTATCTGAGAGAGAGAGGTATCTGAGAGAGAGAGGTATCTGAGAGAGAGAGGTATCTGAGAGAGAGGTATCTGAGAGAGAGAGGTATCTGAGGGAGAGAGGTATCTGAGAGAGAGAGGTATCTGAGAGAGAGGTATCTGAGAGAGAGAGGTATCTGAGAGAGAGGTATCTGAGAGAGAGAGGTATCTGAGAGAGGAAAGAG
>NW_011364500.1:0-3064 GCF_000735185.1 Notothenia coriiceps
GCCCCCCACTTTGAGAACCACTGGTCTAAGTGAACGGTGACTGTAAAAACTACACTGCGCATGCTCAGAGTATTATCCTATTTAATGTGTGTGGCAAAAAAATAATGACCATAGGGGCAGAGTGCTGCCATCCACACCATACGTCATCTCACATAATTCAGAGCTGATTAGCTGTAAGTACGTGTGCCGCGAAGAGTGTGGTGTGTGAAGAGGAGGAGAGAGACGCGTCCCAAAACCAAGAAGTAAGCTGCGCTGGGTTCCCTCCACAAATAGCAATGAGATTTCTCCATAGGATTTTAGAAAATAGCTCAAAATAAGATCTGTGGGAAACGTACCTGTTAGATAAATGCACGTTTTGTTCGGCCGGATAATATCCACATGTCTACCCTACTTTTATAATTTTCGAATCATAAATCTATCGATTAGATTTATGATAGACTTTTGAAACTACAAGAAGATAAGGAGGACTTTTACAAACAAGTAATAGAGATTTTTGTCCAGAAGGATAGGCAAATGGACTTCATCTTCAAGTCAAGGTAAGACCACAATTTTATTGAAAATGGGATCTAACTAAGAGAGAACAATTCAATATTTAAATGATAAAATTAAATTTTTTGGGTATCTTTTTGTTGAACTGTCTGTTTAAAATTAATCGAAGCATCAGACAAAAAAAGCTTTTGAAAATAATATTATATTTTGATTTAGGTCAAAATATTATATTTGTAAAACCTGAAGAGTCAGTGCCAGTGCCTCACCAGCCATGAACCTCACTGCAGAAGCTTATATATAGACATCTAAGTTTTCTGTGCCCCACCACTTTTGTACATATAGAAACACCACTGGCAGCACTGTACCTCTTTAGGCTTTTTTCCCCTAACAAATTGTTTTTGCACTAATCAGGGGGTACTTGGCTGAATCTTTTTTTCAAAGGGGGTACATTATTGAAAAAGGTTTGAGAACCACTGCCATAGAGGGTTAAATCAAATGATAGCAGTTAAGTACACCATTGCAAAGAAGTAGCAGTATATCTTCTTTTTAAGTGACCATATCAAATTAAAGAGGTTGCTGGTACTGTTTATAAATAAATAGAGAAAAAAAATTAAGCGTGAATTGCGCGAGGGTATGTGTGTTTATTGCCCAAAGTTTTATATTCACAGGTCTTATTGCAAGGTAGTGTTATGGCAAGTATGGCCTTTGTAAAGTGGAATAAATGATGCTGGTACCTCAGGCTGATGTTGTTCTGCAGTGCAAACAGGATCCCATTGACAATCTCAGGAAGCTCCGGCACCATGGCCAACACTGTGACACTGATGAAGTACTGCAACAGGAAGTACACAGAAACACATTGAGGTACACACATCATTGCTTTGGATTGAGTTTATCTAAATGTGTATTAATCAAAAGGTTTGTTTCTAAATGCTAAAGTGGGCTTATCAACCAAGGAGCAATGACTTTGAATCTAAGTGGTGTTTTATTCCTCTATAGAAAACAATACATTTTGATTACCAGGGAGATGGAGGAATGGGCCAGTATGGGCTTGATATTCTCCGTGCTGAGGTCAGCGCAGCAGGCCATTAGTACCGTGGCAACAATCAGCACTCCAAGGGCCCTGGTCCGGGACCAGTGCACTACATGATGCCCTGCAGGTGGAAAACACAGCATGAGTGTAATATTTATTACTTACCTCAATGTTGTGCGACATTTTTCCTCCCCTTTCTCATCCAAAGTCTACTGTATTTTAAGTTTTCCCCCTCACATCAAGGGTTTTAGCATGCCGTTTCCTTACATACACTAACATAGCAGGCAACAAGCAGTTAATGCATTTCATGCTCCTTCACCCAACATATTAAAGAACACTTCACACACACCTGTGGCAATGTGACTGTTGGAAACAATGCTGCCATTAATACACGTGTTGGCTGCAAGTAAATGGCCTAAGGTGACATCACCAGTGGTGCTAGTGCCCTCTTGTGCGTCCTGGCCCCCGTGCCCGTCGTTGATGTGGATATCATAGATGTGGGAGTGGGTCTTCAGGGTGAAGATGAGGCCGATCAGGTAGGCAGCAGGCAGCAGCACGGAGATGGTGTACACCAGGGGCCTGGAGGACATTTATTTCATTATTAGACCAAACACTATTGAGGGGACGAGCCCTGCAAAATGTAAATAAAAAGGCATGGTGCATGTACTTACTCAATATGGGACAGGATCAACTGTGGGTCCGCTGTACTCTATCAAAAACAACAGAATTGGAGAAAATATGGTCAGCACATCACACATACAGTGGGGCAAAAACGTATTTAGTCAGCCACCAATTGTGCAAGTTCTCCCACTTAAAAAGGAGAGAGGCCTGTAATTTTCATCCTAGGTATACCTCAACTATGAGAGACAAAAATTTAAAAAAAAATTTTAAAAAAAAGAAAATCCAGAAAATCACTGTCTGATTTTTAAAGAATTTGTTTGCAAATTATGCTGGAAAATAAGTATTTGGTCACCAACAAACAAACAAGATTTCTGGCTCTCACAGACCTGTAACTTCTTCTTTAAGAGCCTCCTCTGTCCTCCACTTGTTAACTGTATTAATGGCACCTGTTTGAACTCGTTATCAGTATAAAAGACACCTGTCCACAACCTCAAACAGTCACACTCCAAACTCCACTATGGCCAAGAACAAAGAGCTGTCAAAGGACACCAGAAACAAAATTGTAGACCTGCACCAGGCTGGGAAGACTGAATCTGCAATAGGTAAGCAGCTTGGTGTGAAGAAATCAACTGTGGGAGCAATTATTAGAAAATGGAAGACATACAAGACCACTGATAATCTCCCTCAATCTGGGGCTCCACGCAAGATCTCACCCCGTGGGGTCAACATGATGACAAGAACGGTGAGCAAAAATCCCAGAACCACACGGGGGGGACCTAGTCAATGACCTGCAGAGAGCTGGGACAAAAGTAACAAAGGCTACCAACAGTAACACACTACGCCGCCAGGGACTCAAATCCTGCAGTGCCAGACGTGTCCCCCTGCTTAAGCCAGTACATGTCCAGACCCGTCTGAAGTTTGCTA
>NW_011364501.1:0-2330 GCF_000735185.1 Notothenia coriiceps
ATATACGAGTATGTGTAGGACACATTAAACAGAGGGCGATCATAGTATGAATATACGAGTATGTGTAGGACACATTAAACAGAGGGTGATCACAGTATGAATACACCATATACTCAAATGAAACACTTATTTATAGGATGATGTAGTGGAAAGCTTTTCAATGGGTTGGATTAATTAAATGACATTTCTGTCGTCAGTAAACAGTAATAATTAATACCTTCATTAATACTTAAAGATTTATAACATATAGTCTTTTTTACATTAATTATTTTTGCACATTCTCAAAAGTGTTAAAATAAAGATATTAAGTAGTAATTGTACGTCATTTGAGTCTGTGAATCATCATGTTTTTATATATATTTATTTAGTCAATTGCACATTTCATTTTTAAATATAGTGTTAGTTTAGAGGTTGTGATGTTTGTCGTTCTGTTGCCTGCTGGCAGTGAAGAGCCTCAGAGTGTAGCTGTGTGGACGACTCAGATCCACCAACAGTGACTCATGCGTGGTAATGCACTGAGAATACACACCTTCACACACTCCTCTATCATCATCATTCCACACACACACACACACACACACACACACACACACACACACACACACACACACACACACACACACACACACACACACACACACACACACACACACACACACACACACACACACACACACACACACACACACACACACACACACACACACACACACACACTCCTAGAAGCTATTAAAAGTGGAGTGGAAGGTAGAAGTGAAGTGTTGACACTGATTGACAGCATGTTGTTGTCTTTAGTTAGAAATATCTCATTTTAAAAGCACACAACTGTCCACAGGGAGAGAGAAGAGAAACCTATGAAAAGTTCAAATGTTTTCCAGTTTAAAGTGTCTTTCTATTCGTACTTAACTAAAGCCAATGCAGAAGTGCGTAAACCGGAAGTCTGTCTAACATCCAGAAAACAAAAGTCAGATTGAGAAAATGACCCTCATTCTAATTAGATTTATGACCCGAGTAAAATGTTCCCAATGAAGTTTCAGCCATTAATAATAACACAGTAAATTGAAGCCAATGCAGAAGTGCCTTCGGGTTAACTCGATAAAAACAGGGCTGATTGTAA
This sequence comes from Notothenia coriiceps, assembly GCF_000735185.1. Taxonomy (NCBI): domain Eukaryota; kingdom Metazoa; phylum Chordata; class Actinopteri; order Perciformes; family Nototheniidae; genus Notothenia; species Notothenia coriiceps. Next base: position 1,118 of record NW_011364501.1, read on the forward strand.
AGAAGTCTATGAGACAATTACCCTGATTCTAATTTGATTCATAACCTGAGTTAAAATGATCCCAATTAAGTTCCAGCCATTTGTAAAAACACAGTAAATTGAAGCCAATCCAGAAATGCCTTAAACCTGCATTCTCTTAAATACCCAGCAGGGCTTGATTCAAAAAGTCCTGATTGTATAGAAGCCTATCAAGAGATCTTGTTAGCATGTCGGATTCATTTCTTCCAGTAAGGAAACCACAAAGCCATAATTAGCATCCTCATATCACATGCTATCGTCAGAGTAGGTGTTAGAAACAGATGCTTCTTCCTAATTGAAATATCACTCGACTCGTGGTGTAAAAGGATCGTCTCTTTTGAACAAATCGTGACGTGGTTAAGATAATTAACAGATGTTGTTGTGATCAGTTTAAAGTAGGGACTATTTTCTTTCCGCAGAAATAAAACCATCAACCAATCACTGCCAAGAAGGAAGCACACTTCTACTAATGTGATAATTGGGGTCAAACGCCCCCCTTTAAAATGCCTTCCCTGTAATCACAACAACACGCTGTCTGTTATGAACTCAAGTCTTTAAAGTGCTAACACAAACGTCGATGTGTGCGATTGATGCGCTGACACCGATCCCTTGTTCCCTCCTTGTTGGCTTTTCATTTGACATGTTGTCGATGGAAGAACAAGTCCTCCAACCTTTGCCATGTTTCTATATTGATATATGTAGATATATTCAGACATCTGAGTGAAGATGAACCTCCGTCTGCAGAGAGTCTGATGAAAGTGTTCAATGTTTTCTTCCACAGAGGAAGCAGTGGATCTGAGGAAACCCCTCCTAATTTAAGGAGGGAGCTGCAGTCTAATTGAAAGCAGCGTGTCTGAGAGTGTTGCTTAAACCCGACTTCCCTCCGGAGCGAGGAGACGCCTTGATGTGGCTTTCTGTGCGATGGCGTCCGCCTGAGAGCGAGGAAACTAATGAAGCAGAATCGCTGAGCCGCAACGCAGCTATCTCATGCTAAGAAGGGACATGTGATGAAGTGGGAGGGGTCTCCATTCATCACCACACTGTTAGAGAGGACATTCTAATTACACACACACACACGCACACACACACACACACACACACACACACACACACACACACACACACACACACACACACACACACACACACACACACACACACACATATTTATAGAGAAGAAGAAAAAAGAGATAAT
>NW_011364502.1:0-3208 GCF_000735185.1 Notothenia coriiceps
CATCCCTAGTATTTATGGTTTTATTTGATCTATTAATCTATGTTGTACCCTACTTTTACAGGTAATACACTAGTTGAATTAGGAAGATGCATCTCTAAACACTTGAAGTGATATGCCTGCTGCCTTGGTTAGCCTTAAGGCCCAGATACACCGGCCAGTCACCTGAGAAGTCGCCGACACCGACTGTTGCGTCGCCGGACTCTCCTGCGTATTTGCCGACTTCGCGCACTGGAACACACCGCAAATCCGAGCCGAGCACGTATGAACTGCGCATGCGTGAGTGGCAATAACTCTCCTTACCAGCAGGCGGCGGTAGTGTGTATTCATCATTCAAAAGAGGCAACAACCGGAACAACCGGAAGACAGAGAAGAAGAACAGACTCTGTGATATAAAGAAACAACAAATAGCGTTTTTCTTTCCATTTTCACTCTCGTCCATTGAAAACATGAACGAACAGGAGCTCTATAAACCGATGAGGTGAAATAGCCGTCCGTGTGTGTTCCATCTTCCATTTTAAATCATTTGTTTACCTCCCTCACTTCCGTTAACGCTTCTCATGCACTGATTCGCTAGCTGAACAGCCAATCAGTGTTATCCCTTTGTCCGACTTCCGGTGATGTTCCCGACGCCGATTCAACATGTTGAATCGGCAAGAAAAGGCGTCAGGTCGGCAGAAAAGACCCGACGGTGCGGCGCACACCACTCCGAATAGGGCGTGCCCACGCTCATGTTCGGCCCGACTCCCATTTACTGCCGATTTCGGGTCGGTGTATCTGGGCCTTTAAAAGAGCAGCATGGCAACATGTCTGAAGAATTAGAATCACACATCGTTGTTGAATGGCAACCTCATACCTCTGAAACAGTGGGGGGTTTTTCCGAAGTCAGGGTGGCCTAACAGTTAAGTAAAACCTCATAAAAGAAAGGTCACAGGTTTAATCTTTGCAGCATCCAATGGATCCATCTCTGAAGTTCCTTTGAGCAAGACACTAAATCCTGCTTCTCCTTTTCATTTGATGAGGATAAGAGTATCAGCTGAAAGTGGTTTGCCAGTAGGCTACAGTAGAAACATTATGCCTTAAATATGGGAACTTCAGAATTGTATTTACTGTACACATAAAATGTGCCTGGATTGCACCATCATGGTTTTATGTCAGTTTTTAAAACAAAAAGTGATGTCTTTAGGATGTTTGAGCTTTTTATTTGTATTTTATTGGAATAAAATAAGGGTAACAGGGCAACAAACCCTGACATATTTATATTTTGGCAGTTTAGGATCTACTTTCGCCAAAAGAACAAATTTAAGACACTATAACTGTAATATTGGTCATTTCTATGTTTACATACCACATGCTAAATATGTTTTATTTGACTCTACATTGTCTCCCCTTTAGCTTAGATTCACAGAGCAGACTCTATTGAGATACAAGGTTTTCATTTGTTTCCCTCCCAACACATTTAACAATAATTGAATCCCTCTTGTGACTTTATAGCTTCCACATTAAGCCTGGTTCTCATTTTTATGTAGATGTTTTGCAGCCACAGCCTTTTTAAGGGTTGGACAGAGTAAACTGTGGCCTGTGGTAAAATAATAAAAAGAGATACATTAAGTAAGGAGATCTTTTATGGGTATTTGGAGTTGGCTGCCTCTGTCTGCTTGGTTTCAGGACTTCAATCTTACTTTAATAATCTGTTGTTCCGAACATATTAAAAATGATTTCCTTTTTTCAAATGTTAGTGTACTGGTATTCAGACATTTTTGTTCAAATCAGCTCGTCTTGAAATTGCAACGATTATTATTTAAACCTTCTATGATAAACCCCCCCCTCCTCCCCCAAAAAAGGAAAATATGGAGCCATGACAACATCTCAAACAATACAAAGTACACAACACATCAAACAAACATAATACATTACAATGGTACATGTGTGTGAGAAAAAGTAAATAGCAAGGAAAAATAGCAAAGACAAAGAGCAATACAAAAAATTTGAATACAAATTAAAACTCTTATTTAAGCGTCTTGTAGAGTAGATGTTTTCTGGCTTCAAATATGCCATCATACTTTCCTTCAATTGGGAATGCAATGGTGGCTTGTTTATATCCACCAGGATTGTGTGGATGAGTTTGCGCTGTTAGCTTTAGCCTTTGGCTTTTTGAACTGCGTACATTAGCTTAGCCAACCCAGTCTCACGGCATTTCGTGTTATAGTCACGACATTTAATCTATTGATTCATGTTCAACAACACGATTTTCCCCTTTTTCTTTGTGTCACACAGAACGATTTTAAAAGCAATGTATTTATATTTGTAGTATGTTTCGTGCCTGCACCACGTCTTTTTGTCCGGTCAGGTCTTGGAAGACCGGAAGCTGTGTGGTTCATAAAAACATTTTCTTACTCAATATCAAGCCACGATTATTGTTTTTATTTAAATTGTATAATGTCTGACTTTTTTTGCTGTCCGTGAGGAAAATAAATCGGGCTCAGAATACTAAGTATGTATTTTTAAATATTTTTTTCCTTCTAATTTGTTATTCTTTTCTAAATAGAACACTGTTATTTACTCAAGAATAACACACAATTATCCTTGTTTTTATTTATTTGTTTGATTATATAATGACAGGCTTTTTTGCCGTCCATCAGGAACTGAATTTCAAAATAAAGCCATTAATAATATTATGTATGAAATGATGTTGTCTATTAACTAGAGCCAGTGGCGGCCGGCCCATAGGGGCGCTAGGGGCGCCGCCCCCCCTCTTCCCACATGTTTGATTGTCATTAAAAATTCATAAATATATATATTTCCAAAAAATATTTTATTTTTATTTTTATTTTTAAAGAACAAGGTAAATATTATATAGTTGGTATCAGTAAAATGTATAATCTACAATAAAATCTCGTTTAAAATTGTTTTACGATGTCTAAAGTTACTGATAAGTCACATGTTTCCTGCCTGGCGTCTATCATTACCCTCTCTCGTCCGGGCGGTAAGAAAGAGCCCTCAGCCAGAGCAGCAGCAGCCAACAAGCTGACTGTTGCTATCTGTAAACTATGCCGCCGAAACATAATTTCAGCCAATCAGCATCGTCAGATCTGATGCTCAAAGGGCGCCCTTTCAGCGCCCTGGCCTGTGTGTCTGTTTAGACTCGTATCCAAGGTGACGCTACAGTAGGGGATGGCTGCGTCTGCAGTTGTAGACTCCGGTGCTAGTG
>NW_011364503.1:0-1947 GCF_000735185.1 Notothenia coriiceps
ACACACACACACACAGACACAGACAGACACACACACACACACACACACACACACACACATTTAGAGACTCGATGTGTGTGTGTGTGTGTGTGTGTGTGTGTGTGTGTGTGTGTGTGTGTGTGTGTGTGTGTGTGTGTGTGTGCGTGCGTGCGTGCGTGCGTGCGTGCGTGCGTGCGTGCGTGCGTGCGTGCGTGAGAGAGTCTGAGGGAGCGGTGGAGTGCAAGCTTGAAAGCAAATGCAGAAATTGGAGATATGGCTGTGGGTGGAGGGCAAACTAACTTTGAACATTCATTGCAGTGAAGTTATTATCCGTCTTCTGTGGAGGCCACCGCCGAGGCTGCTGGGAAGGCTTCTCAAACAGGAGAAACTCCCACACACTGAACTCACAGAGCACAATATGAGCCTTCACTTATTCCCCAGACCTCGGAGAAAACGTCCTCTAGATGGAGAGATGGCTGGACAGAGAGATGTGTGCAGGATTTTAAACTCCATATAAACTGAAGCACCAAATGCATTGCAACCTAAATGTCATGTTATATTGTTAGCTATTATTGATTTTAAGTATTTTCTGGTTTATTTGTGTTGTTTTTTGTTGCCATGGCTCTTGATTTTATCACATATGATAACATTGTCCACTCAAAAATATTTTCTGACATCCCAAAAAAAGGAACACTGTCGATCAGACAATCAAACAGTCAGGACAATGTTTAAATAGTTGCTTAAAGGGGCCCTACGATGCCCATTGTTAGGTTTCATAATTGTATATAAGTACCAAAGATTAGTTTAAATCTCAGGGTTTTATATTGGCTTTCCACAAACAGTACAGGACCTAGTTTTATAAAATGTTACATTATTATTATTATTACATTGACTGAGGCACAAATAAGAGCTGTTTTATTGTATTATTTAAACAACAACAGAATCTGGTTCCTGGGAGAGTGAAACAAACTGCAGTATGACTTGAATACTATATTCTTCAGATGGCTATTTCTTATCATTTAACATTACTTTAAGGTTTTTTGTAGTTACTCTAGCATGAATCAATCCCATTCAAAGTTGGATGATGGTCTTTTAGCAGCTCAATACTGAACCACAACACCTGAACAACAGAGCCATGTGTGGAGCTCAGATTGAGGCATTGTGTATGCCTTCCCAGAGTGCAGAACAAAAGCATCAGAGCCTGAGGCTGAGAGTCAGCAGAGAACCAGGGCCAACGTCCGTTCAGACGATCTGTCCGGATCAGTGTCAAACACCGATCCACACTCCGGATTTAACGGGGCGACACAGGTGTCTGTCTGTCTGTCTGTCTGTCTGTCTGTCTGTCTGTCTGTCTGTCTGTCTGTCTGTCTGTCTGTCTCTGTGGTGTGGTTGTATAAAAAATGCATGCAAACTTAAAGGTCACCTATTATGCAAAATCCACTTCTCCATGTCTCTTCTACATCAACATGTGTCCCCTCTTCTCCATTTCTCTTCTACATCAACATGTGTCCCCTCTTCTCCATTTCTCTTCTACATCAACATGTGTCCCCTCTTCTCCATGTCTCTTCTGCATCAACATGTGTCCCCTCTTCTCCATGTCTCTTCTACATCAACATGTGTCCCCTCTTCTCCATTTCGCTTCTACATCAACATGTGTCCCCTCTTCTCCATGTCTCTTCTACATCAACATGTGTCCCCTCTTCTTCATGTCTCTTCTACATCAACATGTGTCCCCTCTTCTCCATGTCTCTTCTACATCAACATGTGTCCCCTCTTCTCCATGTCTCTTCTACATCAACATGTGTCCCCTCTTCTCCATGTCTCTTCTACATCAACATGTGTCCCCTCTGTGGAAAGAGACTCTGAAAGTTTCAGGAACAAAGATTCTCTCTCTTTTTGATCCATTTATATAAAAACCTGTCTGAAAATGAGCTGATCAGATTTTGGCCACTTTATGATGTCATAACG
>NW_011364504.1:0-1434 GCF_000735185.1 Notothenia coriiceps
TACCATGATTTCACAATATTTAGCTGTAATATTCTACAATAAATTACTGTTTTACCACTTTACAGTCTTTACCTGTAATGTTCACAATATAACACTGTAATTTAGAATTTCACAGTAATTAACTGTGAATGTATTGATTTCACTGTGAAATTCAAAATTACAGTATTATATTGTGAACATTACAGGTAAAGACTGTAAAGTGGTAAAACAGTAATTTATTGTAAAATATTACAGCTAAATATTGTGAAATAATGGTAATATTTTACAGTGTATGGGTGCAGCCTTTAGTGAAAGACAGACGGGCATGAAGGAGGCTGTCTTAGCCTTATGGCTCTCTGTGGCATGTCATTAGTCTGCCTAATTATATAATAATAACTGCCTTCCATTACAGGCTGGTGCAGTACACATGGTGCTCAGAGCTTCAGACCACCTTACCCATTACAAGACCAGTCAACTCCGCTGACAAAGAAGTTCTGAGATTGCTCGTTCCCCCATGTCTCTTTCCTTTTATGTTTTACTCACAAACAGTCCTCTTTTGTTTCCTGCATTTACAGCCTTGCCAGGGTTGAGCTGAGGCTGAAATCCTATTCTGACGGACAAGCTGGCCCACAGCAAATTTTCCAGCTAGTATTGTACTGTGTGTGTTCACAGAAGAAAGATGTAAGGAATTCTGGACATAAAAGACAGGGTTTCTCAAATGCTTCACAACTCGAGGCAATACTTGAATTTTGCAGAACATACACACTATAAACCGAGCTCACGTCAAGACAAATGAAAAGGAGGGCCATCTATGGTCAGTAAGCATCACAAGGCACACAATCCAGTGATTTGTTCAAGCAAAGTTTTATTGTTTTCTCCCTTCCAATGCTGTCTCATACAGTACCTTACGACGACAAATATTCTGAATGTCTTTCAATAAAGATTTTAGACCACAGTGATACTAAGCTTTATTGTGAATATAATTGAAAGAGGGTGAAATCAGTCTTTGTGGGTTTAGTATATAAAGGATCTGTGCCTTTGGCCATCTTTTAACAGTGAGTGCAACCAGGGTATCTGTGTTTTTTTAATAGGTTTTGAGATTCACGATACCCAGGAAGAAAACATTGTAAAATGAGAAATCTCCAACGAGGCGTTTTGGGGAGGTTTTGGTTTTACTCCCTGCAGGGTGTACTTTGAGGGTTTTTGAATCTGAACACTTGCATAAAAACCTTCATAACACACAAGGGGACTCCCCTTGTGTGTTATGAAGGTTTTTATGCAAGTGTTCAGATTCAAAAACCCTCAAAGTACACCCTGCAGGGAGTAAAACCAAAACCTCCCCAAAACGCNTTTCACAATATTTAGCTGTAATATTTTACAATAAATTACTGTTTTACCACTTTACAGTCTTTACCTGTAATGTTCACAATATAATACTGTAATTTTGAATTTCAC
>NW_011364505.1:0-6892 GCF_000735185.1 Notothenia coriiceps
AGCAGGATGTGCTCTGAAAAATAGGGCTCCCCGAAACCAAATGGGTAATTCGAAAACTGACAGAGCTCCCTCTATACAAATCAAACTGTAGACGGTGTGAAAGCACCTATTGTTTTAAATAATGGTCGGAATGTGACCTGTGAGCCTTCTGAATTACCGTGGGACAGCACATTCTAAACTAAAATGTTCAATCAATAAAGTAACATATCTTATCTTAATAATATCTTCATATTAATAATAATAATAAATCATACAGTATGTGTCCGAAAGGGAGCAGGAGGAAGCAAACACAAAGATATACTGCATATTAAAGCAAACGATTGTAAAGGTTAAAGTATGAGCATAACAAATAAAGAAGTGTAATGTAAACATTTACATTATAATTACGATTATTTAATATATAAAGACTATATATTATTGAATTACAAGATTAGATATACTTTAGTTGATCTAAAATATTGATGTGTTCAAATGCTCTTCAAAACACAACTGAAAGTCCATGAAACTTGTCTTTCTGTATTTGTGAATGAAGCGCCATCTCCTGGTTAAAACCTGAAATTGAAAATCTGGCAACGCCCTCTTGGAAAATAGTGGGAGGGCTTAACATTCCTCTATACTGGTCTTTGGCAGGTGGTAGGCAGGAAGCTGTAAGCTGGAGTCTGAAATTCAGTGCTCCATCTGTACATACAATTTTGAGCAAAATGTAGTGAGGAACTGAAAGATGTAACAATTCCAGAAACATCATATCTGATCTTTAATAATAGTATTTGTTCTCTTTACTTACTTGAGATATATTTGGCAAAGCAGAGTACTTAATAATTATTATATTCTAGTGTAAGGTCCACCTTCTAGAAGGTGATTTTTTCTGTTCAGGGAATCAATATGTAGTCCTGACACACATTATTTTGATTATGAGAGGGCTAACTTTAAATTGAAAATGATTTCGAAGAGGGTCAGATATTCATTAATAGTATGTTGCTTGAGTATGTGTTTGTGTGATGCTATATATTTGTACCAATAACCATTAACATTAAATAAAGGCCATGATGGTGATATACAGTACATCAGAAAGGCCATGCACGTTTGCACTGGACAGTAATGTTGCACTAGGGGTCGCAGAAGAGACGTATGAAAGCACACTTAAGCTATGAATACACAAACAAAGAACATAGAACATACATTCCCCAAACTTAGTGCAGAAAATGGAAAGAAAAGAGAAGTTGGGTGGGAAGATATGACATCAGTCAGAGTGAAAATGAGGTCATGTTGTAGCAGAAGGCAAAAGGGAGCTAAGGCAAAAGAAGAAGAAATACATACAACATTGAAAAAAAAGGATTGGAAAAGTTTAGGAGAATGAAGAAAGGTCACAATATGGACAAGGATATGACATTAACACATTATTAGCCAATGTCTGGGACAAACATTATTGTTACTAGCAGGCTGTAAACTGTCAGGTACTATCTTAACTTTCCCCTCGGACTTCTTTCTCTTCTCTCCTTTAATCCTCTCTCTTTTTATTTCCATCATCTCTATGCGCTTAATGTGCTTTACTTGGTATCACTTTTGTCATAAAGACTGGCTCATTGTGCGCAATTTCACAAGAAATCTTGACTTACATTATCCCGTAATAAGATATGCAAGAATCACTGTTGAAATTAGACGCCTCTTGTTAGAAGAAGGATTGCTAAAATATGACAAAATATGTGAAGAGGATCAGTTTCTTGATGCTGCTGTAGAGATTTGTATATTTTCATGGCTCTGGTTGTAACTGCCTGGAGAAACCTCTGCCACAACAGGGACTGTTGTTAACTGCCTCAGTTAATAAATAACCAACTATTCATTACCATGAATTCAGTCAAAGAAACAAAACACAAATGGTTGGATTTCTTGTTTCTTGACACCCATAAACACACATTTGTTTAAATGAAAACAAGAGAAACGCAAACTGCCAATGACGAGACTGGTGTTTGTATTGATGGTCTGATTCTGTAGGAAAACCTGTGCTACACTTATTATTTTCTTAAAGACCCTTTTGAGTAATGAAAAAGGTGTGCCTCAAAGTGTGGTCAAACTGAGGACTGAGTTGGCAGAGGCTAGCACGCACAAATGATTACAAAAATACCTTTGCACCAGTGGATGTGGAGGGATCTAAAAATAGCTCACAATACACAGTCAAGGACTACAAAATAAGGATTTCCAGGAGATTTTCAGGAAAGGGAAGAAGAGCAAAGGTGAGGAGGAAGAGGGGGCTGGGGGTTTCATTTAAATCAAAAGAACAGATGAGGCCAGTTTTTTTGCCTGTGATCGAAACAAAAAAAGAGCGTAGAGGTGCTGGTACCACACTAAAAAAATAGAAGCAGGGGTTGAAAAGCAAAAACACAGCCTTTCAGATGTTGGGACGATTGGTTTGTTTTGCTGACTTGTCGAGCAGCCAGAGGGGAAGATCAGAGAGTTGAAGAGGCGATGGGGTGAGGTACGCAGAGAAAGAATGTTTGACCTGTTTACAACATACCACCTACTCACACAAAATCAGGAAAAGGCTGAACCTGTAGAACAACAGCAAATCTATTCTCATGAGAGCGAGACCCTTTATTCTTGGAAAGAATGAAATGGGAGCTACAGATCTAATTTTACCTTCCTGAAAACAACATCCAAATTAGAGCGGATTCCTGTGTGAACTCTGCTCCGATGACCTGTGGTGAACCACACTGACACTGTACAGCATCCCTCACTCTGTTTGACAGCTGATCAGCCTCACGAGGCCGTGTTTTAGGTCATCCTAAAATATTTCAATTATGTTGTGCCTCCTAACTTTAGTAAAACATGATACAAATATTAAAGTTTCTTTTTTTAAAAATAATCTAAATACAAAAAACGTTTCCTTATTAATAGATATGTCAATCATCAAAAACTGCAAAGTTCCTGAGCAGTGCTTTGGCGAAGCTAGCTAGCTTATGCTACTTCTTGTGCAGAATCTACCCTGTTATTGTTGCAGAGATAGTAACTAGTTACTAGTTTGTCCTGGAGCTTTAATTGTACAGTATCACATGATCTACATTAGCAAATTAAGTTTGTTCAGTAGAGGTCAGTAGGACTGCTGTTTTCCTGCATTGGTGCAATCTGGTAAGAAACATATGACATATGTAACTGGTTTAGGGGTTGATTGTGTTTACCTTGAGCCACTCCTCTGCCTGCTCCTTGCTCTGCACAGCCAGAACCAGTGCATCCGCCCCCTGGTGGACTATCTTAAGTTCATGCTTCTTCTTTTTGCCATCTTTCGGAATGTGAGTGATGCTACACCCATACAGAGTCAGTTCCATCTGGGGGGTCTGGTCTTTGGAGGACTTGTAACACTGAAGGCAGAGAAAGGGGGCAAACATGATGCTCTAATGTTTTCGCAGTCATTATTTCGAGAATAACTGTTACGCTATTTGCATAAATTCACACATTTGTACCTAGATCACCTGTAGAAAGTGTGCTTCGCTTGGCTAATATGAACAGAGGAGTCCCTTACCAGCAGTTTGTTCTCTTTGATGACACAGAGCAGTTTGGTCCACTGTCCAAAGCGCTTCTTGCGCAGCAGGAATGCACAGATCCGAGCGTCCTTCACCAGATCCATGGACGCCTCTGCAGATGGCCACTGGTGACGCATCTTCTGGCCCTTTCCATCCTCCTCTTCCTCATCATACGACTCATAAGAGCTGCTCATGGCGTCCGAGTCATAGTCTGAAAGGGAGGGGCAGAAGGCACAAGGAAATGCCTCATTATTTTTCATATTCTGCCTTTAACTGCCTTTAATTAAATGACCCTAAAAAATAAAACTTGAGAAAATATGTAAATGCTTGTTTTGTAGTTTGTGCATGTACGTATGGCTAGGTGGAGTAAATGGTAGGTATTAATGATGTGTATTGTAAATCAGTGTTCCACTCACTGGCTGTGATGTATTCGGGAGCTTTTCCAGGACTTAAAGGAACTGCTTCCTCATAGTAGCCTTCTGGTAGAGAGGAGCTGGGCAGAGGGGGGGGGGCGGTGTTTGGAGGCTGCAGAGAGAACAGAAGCGTCCATTGATTAGAGGGAAGTTCCAGTATTAAGCATATCAAATTAAAATGACACTGACAGCTTTCATCATTACTCACACACAAAATTTCACAAGCAAATAATTAACAGTTTAGAAATGGTCTTAACTAATTTAAATATGTTTTGCTCTACTCATTTATTCTATTTATTTTATTCCTATTTGTCATGCAACAGACTACATCTTCACAAACCTCAGGTCATATGCCCCCTGTTTGGGTTGCTAAGGTTTTGGCAGCAGAATTAAAGTTTGTCCTTGAGTTTTTTTAGTAAATAGTTATCAAACATTTAGATACAAGTGGAAACATCTTAATAAGTCCTCCATCCGTCACTGCATCTTCCACTGATGGTGTCTATATATTCTTTATGCTTTGGGACAGTTTTCAGAATTAAAACACAGGTAAGTCTAAATATGATATATCAGTTAACTGAAGTGATGCTCCAAATGATTTGGCGCCTCTAATTTGATTTGGCGCAGTGCTCTCGCCCCAGCCTTCATTTAGTTCATGTGTTTTCAAGTGATAGTGTGCTTTACCATGGTCATATAGTGCTGTGGTGTTGTGTTGTGTTGTTTAGGGCTGTATTTTATGTCACCTTTTTTCTGGGTTAGGGTTACATTACATAAATTACATAATCAAATAAATGAGATGGTCCAGTTCTCTTGGCCAGCACTGTGAATCTTAAATCAAACTTTCCTTAAAGGTGGGGTAGGTAAGTTTGAGAAACCGGCTCGAGATACACTTTTTGTTATATTCCATGGAATGCTCTTAACATCCCGATAGCAATGAATATCTTAAGTGCATTGACAAAAAATCCATAAAAAAATGTCATCTGTGGAAGCCGTAGTACTGTAAAAAGCACGACCAATAATTTTAACCGGCCCGGCTAAAATAACTGGATGGTCTACCTGCCTGTCAGCCTTCCATCTGTGCACAAACTTATCTCGTGCCCTCATTGGTCATGTTCGTGTGTGTTGGGGGAGGGGCTCTATAAGGAAGTGGCAGATGTTCTCCGGTCGTGTATTTTCAAATTCTAGCGATCTCGTGCCGGTTTCTCAAACTTACATACCCTACCTTTAAATAAAGTGAATGTGAAGCATCATATGATACTAATTAATCCCAGAACTTCGTATACAAGGTATTTCTCATTCACTGAGCCAAATGGAAAGGTCCTTCTTCATATTTCTCTTGTCACAGTCCAAAAAAATCCCCTCTCATACACTTCATAATACTACATCATCATGCTCATGTTTCTCTTTTTTCACCTATGAGTCAAGTGACAGGCTAGGCCCAGAAACCTTATTTTCATTTCCTTTGGGGGAGACTCTTGGAATGCATATGCTGCCCTGCTTCACTCCAAAGTCGCCAAATCTTTCTCCCAGCCCACCCTTAAAAACAAATGAAAAAAATCCCCAGGAGAGGAAATCAGAGGGAAAAAAAGGCAGGGAAAAGAAGAAGAGCGGTCAGACTCCACTGTCATCCAGTATGGCACAATATCAGTGTGAGAGGTGGATGTGTTTGTGTTGGTGGGGGCTCATTGTTGATATGAGGACCGCAGCTTCATATCTCACCTCCCATTCACTTCCTTTCCATGATTTTAAAGCAAAAATACAATTTATCAGGGATAATTGAAATGTTTCCGTAAGCCTTTTTTGCTTGTCTAGGGCATAATACATTACACCTAAAAAAAAATGGCTCGCTATTTAATGACCCAGACTTTAAAGGCACTGGGGTGAGGCGAGAATGTGTGCATACTTATATACAGACAGCATATAAACACAGACGGAATTTCCCTTTGCTTTCTCTACCAAAACGTCACACAGTGTGCTGCAAAAGTCTGAGCAGAGATTTCTTCAGTTTCGATGTGTTCCGCTCGCTGCTGCGCACAAACTACACAAATGCTATGGTTTGGGAACGCAGATCTCCAAACCATCTGTGGCCTATCCTCATACGATAATATATTTGTATGTACTGATCTAGACTGGGGTTCTCTTCATCTACTAACAATTAGTTAAATTAATTTTTTGATTTAAATCCTTGTGGGAAGCCCCAGCATACACATGACAACAGCTCTACGTCACTTCCTGGCGTAATTACTGCCCCGCTCACTTCCTGTGAAAACAAGGCATCGGTGCCAAGCGGGAAAAATACTTTCATAATCCCTAAAAGCTGCTGTGTCATGATTTGCCAATAAAACAGGCTCCCAATACAGGACGAGATCATAACCGATGGTGAGTCAATACATGTGCGTCTGTGGGAAACACTTCATCACAGCTACCTGGCGATGATAATTAGGCTAATGCCAATTATCAAAGTAAACATTTTTAATGTTAAAAGTCAAAGTAGTGAGTGTAGATGCTGCATGGTCCGGCCCTCTATAAGGACCCATCAAACCAACTGCCAGGTAATCCTCCAAATTTCACATCAGCAGATGCACATACACTATCCACTCACTGATCTCACTCACATCATACTGTTTGTGTTTGTTAGAGGGCTGCTTTTGCAGACAAGTTATGAGTTTGATAATGTCATCTCATTTCATCACACACATAGGACCACAATGGAAACAAGTCCACAGGAATTATGTATGTTATCCTTTTAGCCCAAATGTGTGACTGTACCTTGTGCTGTTTGCGTTTCTGTCTAATAAAGTATTCAATCAATCAATCAATCAATCAATCACTGATGATGTGAAGAAGATACTTAAAGGGGTGCTTTTAAGTTAGTTATTGCTAAAGTGACTCAACACCGGTCTTATTCCCAGTCTCATACTGACATGTTGGTGTTGGGAATGAGAACATATTGCATCAATCTTTCTC
>NW_011364506.1:0-1547 GCF_000735185.1 Notothenia coriiceps
TCATTGTTTCTCTATTTACAGTTTTTTGATGTCGTGATTTTACAGCTTTTCCCTGTTAATTTCACGGACTTTTTTTACAGTGTACTAACAGTCCCCAATGCTCGCCTTGAAACACGGTTTTCAAAAGACTTCAGTGAAAATACTCCAAACAGCCCAGAACTTCACAGGTTTGGTAATGATGCAGCCATCAACGCATCTAAGCGTATTTTGTGGTGTCGTCAAATGCCGTTGTCATGGCGACAGATCATTCGCCATCAAGTTATTTCAGAAGTTTGCAGTTCAAATATTCTGCTGCTTTTCCAAGCCTTTTTACTTTCTTTTCTTCTCTCATCACACATTCAAGCCCCGTGTTCATGTATCATTTCAATCTAAATTCTTCACTTTCGTCTTACACATTACATTTCAGCATAGCAGTTTAGCGTCACATTTTCAGCATAAAGCATTCCCACTAGTTTAATCTTGTTCCCATTTCATTTCTATATGCTGTCTATTCACATAGTTGTGCAGAAGCAAATCAAGCCTCAAGAAACTCAAACACTTGGTTGTTACTTCCCTGTTGTTTCTTTACATTCCAATAAAGGCTTGTGAAACACTGACGTGCTTTTCTATTACTGAGTATGATTTGAGGGGAAATGGTAACATGGTGAGTCTTAGTGTTTAGCGGCACTATGATTTGTTTTATTTGATGCCAAGATGAAGCATGTCACAAACCACATTTCCAGCAGTGCCTTCAATTTCACTTGTCACCTTCAATTTAGAGGAGAATCAAGACTGTTGATAGAGGATATTTAGTGTGCATGCAACACATTGATCAGCTGCGAAACCATAGAGGACCACGCCATAAAGAAGATCATAATTGTAGGTTAAAGGTCCCCTATTATGCAAAATCCACTTTTTCATGTCTTTTCTACATAAACATGTGTTCCCTCTGCGTTAAGAGTGTCAGGGTTGAGGAAAAATAGGACCCAAATGCAGATTGAGGAGGAAGCAGGTTTCAAAAGGAAACAAAAGGCGAGCTTTATTAAACAAAAGCTGAACAAAAACAAGAATCCAAAAACAGGTAGGTAGCATCCAAACAAAGGTGACTGTGACCAACATGAAGGGGGACATGAACGACAAATAACGAACCAACACTGAACACAGGAAGAGACAAGACTAAATACAGGGAGGGGTAATCACGAGACGAGAAACAGCCGGGCAGGGAAGGAGAAACACAAGGGCCACAGGTGAACACAATCAGACAATCAGACACACCAGGGAAACTAACGACAGGGAGGACAGAACAGCAAAATAACCCCAAAACTAGACACACAAAAACTCAAACCCTGACAAAGAGATTCTGAACGTTTCAGGAAAAAAGATTTGCTCTCTTTTTGTCCTGATCCATTTATATAAAAACCTGTCTGAAAATGAGCTGATGATTTTGGAAACTTTATGATGTCATAACGTTTTTTGGCTTGTGTAACCATTAGCCAATAAGCAACCAAGGTAACCCCTACCTTGCACCTTATTTTCATCTAAAGTAACAGACCCAGAATCAGCTCTTT
>NW_011364507.1:0-9020 GCF_000735185.1 Notothenia coriiceps
TCCTGGGGGGCGCCAGAGAGCTTCAAGGGAGGCGCAGCCGCCAGAAAAAAATAAAGAGAAACAGTGAAATCTAGCTAGTTAACTTCAGCTAAATGTATGCGAGCAGCAAAATATGGATAGATTTTTAGTGAAATTACCTAAAGTGAGAGAGGAGACAGCGTCTGTCAGAAAACGGAGGAAGTATGACAATGATTATTTGAAGCTAGGATTTTCATGGACCGGTCCTGATGACACTCCACTGCCACAGTGTGTTATCTGCAACGAGGTGCTAGCTAATGACAGTATGAGACCATGTAAACTCCGGCGTCATATTGAGACGAAACACCCATATTTGGTGACCGGAAGTTCAAGGAATTGCAGTCACAGAAAAATGTCATTGACACATTTAGCACTGTGAATACAAAGAAAACGGAAGCATTATACCGAGTGGCGTTACGGATAGCTAAGGCAGGTAAACCTCACAACATTGGTGAAACGTTACTCCTCCCTGCTGCTAAAGACATCTCCGTCTCAACTATTTCTCTCTGAGTGCAACGTATGAGGAAGCTGCCATCCTTAACCTCAACATGTTTAAAACATAAAAATAAAGAGGTTTTAAAAAGCTATTGTTTAATGTTTTAAGGAGGTGACGCTCAGCCAATCAAAAAAGAGAAAGGTAGCGAAAACAGAGTATTTTATGACATTTTCTCTTACTGGACCTCTTTCAAATGCAATTGAATACCCCTGCATTATAGCAACAACAACAATAATAATAATAATAATAATAATAATAATTGGGAGGGGGGGCGCGGCTGTGATTATGTTCTCGGAGGGGAGGCTCACCTTCCCACACTTTGGGAACCCCTGCTCTAAGATGTTCTAAAATGTTCCTCCTGGTGCTCCGACCATATGTTAGCACACGGACAAGTTTATTCTCACAGGGTGAACCTCTTTGCCTTTATTCATAACAGTTATATTAGTGAAATCATGATTTTAAAATGACCAACAAAGGAACTGTGAAATGTTACCAACGTCTCTTCTCATTTTGATCAACACTACAACAGAATACTAGATATATGAATTCACATGAGAACTACAGTAATATTAATAAATGGAGTCCAAGAATATAACACTTACTGTCAGGTTATTCTAC
Organism: Notothenia coriiceps; assembly: GCF_000735185.1. NCBI lineage: Eukaryota > Metazoa > Chordata > Actinopteri > Perciformes > Nototheniidae > Notothenia > Notothenia coriiceps. Next base: position 1,133 of record NW_011364507.1, read on the forward strand.
CAATACATAGATTATTGATTGATTGCCATTCTTTATCAGTATTTCAAAAATGTTGTATAGCATATCTTACAAAGCTCAGCATAGTCCCTCTTAAATAAATAGTGTCCATTAAACATACACTATGTCTTTGTTGTTCTGGCTAAAAGCTCATGAAAGTATACTCAAAGGTACAGTTCTGAAACTGAGATATTCACTTAAACAGGTTTCTACTGCGTACACGTAACTGAAATAATAATCCACTGACATGCTTTCTTGAAATTAGAGTTTGAATACAAAGCACAATCCTCAATATCTATCATATCAAAATATATTTCTCTATCTCCATCACAATACAAAGGGGATAACGCAACAATACGTGTTGTTATTTATTCTTACAGGGAGTGATTAAAAAATAGTCACCTCTAATGTGAGTATATGTTCCTTACATTCTTCTGGATTCTGTTAATAATAGCACATGTTTAGGCAGCAATAGCAGCTTTGGTTAAGGGTTGGGTATGTGCAGAAAATTAAAACTGTTAAATTATGAAAGGTGAAGCCAGGTTCCTCGTACATGTACATCTACCTGTTATTTCAGTATTACGTTTGACTCCTGTGCTAAACTTGTTGTGCTCCCACCAACCTCTGCTGCAGCAATATTGGTGGAAAACATCTAATAGTAATTTCCCTGAACGAAACTGCAATTTAAATTGCAAGCATAACAAGTGACTGCTCTGTTCTCTCTTTAGTGTGGCTTGTACCTTCTACATCTTTTAAACCACTCCAAATATTCACAGCAGCTACGGCCTGTTCTCTCAAAACTCCCAGTTAAAGGGAATAACAACAGAACTGGTCGCTAGCAGAATAAGCAAAAACAACTTCTTTAATCTTTTTCATTGAACATTTATTGCTGTGTCTCAATTTGGAAACTTCCCGTCACAGTGAAACATTTTTAAGTGCTTACATTTTGAACTAGTAGCATTGTCTCAAGTTGCACACAGCAGCTGTCCCTTCCCCAGAAGTGACGTCAATTATTACTAGTTGCAATTACATTTGAGTAAGTAAAAATACCAATTTCTGATATCAAGAATTCAATTTCAACTAGTCGAAATGCTAATTGTTGATATCAGAAATACAATTTGAACTAGTTCAACATCCTTTTTTGATATCAGGAATTCAATTGTTACGAGTTATAATTGAATTGTTATTTATAACTAGTTACAATTGTAATTCCTGATATCAAAAAAGGATTTTGAACTAGTTCAAATTGTATCTCTGTTATCAACAATTGAATTAGTGATATCAGAAATTGGCATTTGAACTAGTTCAAATTCATTGAAATGAATGAGAAAAATGATGCAAATCTCACTAGTTAAAATCGCATTTCTGATATCAGAAATGAACATTATTGCTAGTAAGAATTGCATTTTTGATATCAAGAATTTGCATTCTTACTAGTAAGAATAGATTTTTTGATATCCTCCAGAAATGAATAAAAGCTAAATGTTGCAGCCCTTGTAAAGCTGTCCTGAACCCATTCATTATCAATGGAAATATACATTTTAGGCCATAATTAAAAAGTAATAAGTTCCTCGATTTAGACTGATGGTAAGCGCCTCGACACTTAGTGTAGACAATATTTTTGTCGAAAACAGAGGGCTGTATTTGTTAAAATGGATTTTCAGTTACTGCTTTGTAAGTTTGCCAAAATGGAACTTTGACGTCGACCAGCACCTGACCGGCCAGATATACTAGTATAAAAGCCATGGTGTGGAGTAACAACCTAGGGACTTCCTTGAACCAGATTCTCCCTGGGGGAAATCTGGATCTGAATTTCCTTATCAGATCGGGTCTACGTTTCAATTAGAAAATCTGTAGTTGTGACCTGAAAAATGTGTATGTCGGCCTGAATTGTCCCAAAGAAATCCAACCGTGAACCCAAAGAAATCCTCAATTATCCCTCTGGAGTCCGGATTAAGGGTACTTTGCCTCTTGAGATTCAGGCCATTTTTGTGCCACAGAGCAACTTTCATAGGAACAAACTGGCTCCCGCCTCCATTGCAGTATCTAGTTCTCTTAATACTTCCCTGGTGAGAAGTGTCCAGCATTCTATACTCAACTTTTAGACCGGTATAGGTGCACCATCCGACTACTCATAGTGTATTCTGCTATACTTAGCATTGGGACACACTGATCCACTCAAAACAGCAAATGTAAGTAGAGAAGTAACAGCTTTTTGAGACACAGCAATAGTGGCAATGGACAATAGTTTTATATTGACCAATCAGTGCTAAATTCTACATGCCATTTGAATATGTTCATTATTTTTATAGTCCTTTACTCATGTAAAGTTATTCAGTAGCAACTGTCACATTCAACCATATACACACTTGATATATATTGGGTTGTTTAACTAAAATAATCAGAAATGTTACAATATAAATATTTTCCACTCCTTACTCACTGTATTATAATAAAACATATTAATACCATTCACATTAGCAGCAACATCATCATCTCCAGGAACCTAATTTCCTAAATCTCCATCATGGCCCTTCACATACAAATGCAAAAATACACAGAAATATATAAATATGTACACATCTATAATAAATGTCCACTGTGTTCTGCTGACACTGTCATCAAGCTGCAGTATGTGTGCTTTCTTAAATTTTACAGGATCTTATAATGTTCCTCCTGACTGCTGAGTGCCTGCAGTCCAACAGCAGCACATAATCCTGCATGTGACTAGCTCACAGCCACACCTCGTTCCTTCAGATGGCACTTGGGCTCTAAATTAAAGAGGGCATAACTGGGCTAAGGAAAGCATGAGTCCGGTAAATAGCTGTTTCTGGTAAACAGTTGATGTTTTTCTCCAACAAATATACATGGAGTAGAAATGTGAGAATATGTTTCACTCAATGTAGAAATTCAACATGCAAAATCAAAAAATCTAAAGTTACAACAGTTGTAACATCACACTGTGACTAATAAGTAGTGTTAAGGGAAACAATCTAAAGAATTTGTGAAAAAAAAAAATATATTATATAAATAAGATTGTTAGGGCAAAATAAAAATGTCCTAAAAGTATGAAAATGTGTTATTTTCACAAGACAGCTGTATTATTACAAGACAAGAAATCCCTATTATTATGAAAAGGGGTTTTAAGATTTGAGAGATTGTGTATTGTATTCGGGGGAATATAATTGTATAATTATTTTAATATTAAATATTAATATGTATTGTAGTAAACAGGTTAGAATAGTCTTCATATTAAACTGAGGGTTGTTGAAGAACTAAAGTTAAAGCTTTCAAAAACATACAGTTTTGTCAAAGATCTTAGTCTTTCTTTCTAAATGACAATATTTTTTTTTTGAATAGAACTAAAACCCTATCTATTGACATTAAAAAAAAATGTTCCTCACAATATCATCCCTTTTTCTTTTACTTCAATTGTAATACTGCAACGCTGGGGGACGTGGTGAAAATGAACCAAACAGAAAGTTCTTGTGTATGCTCTGAGTTGGTTCAGAAGACTCACATGCTGCATGTGTCAATGACTACTACACAGACACAGTTTATACAGTGCACATCTATAACACACAGCATGTAAAAAACAGAGCGCTTGTTGAACTACTTTTAAACACAAGCTGTGTCCCATGTTATTGTTCTTCATCACAAACACAATACCACCAGGATATACTGTTATTGCCAAAAAGGGACACCTTGTAGCCCAGACACAATTCTCATTGTGACTGTGGGTTTAGTTTCCACTGTGGCCACCCACATTCATATGCACAAATGTGCATACACAGCACATTTACAGGTTTTGAATGCAAATGTCCATCTGATGATATGTGGGATCACTGTAATGTTTATATATTAATTTTGTCACCTGTGTACAGTATGACAAAAGGATGAGCGCTGCACTGTTGTTGTGATAAAAAGCTGACATAACAGTCCTTAGGCTGACTTCCTCGCTGGCAGGGAGCAATGGGACAGCTACTGAGCCAGTCGAAGGGTCAGAACTTTACTAAGCCCATTATCCTTTAGCCTAGGAAGCAAGTGTACTGCATTTTTCACATTTACGAATAAAAAGTGACAAAAAGTAAACACGTTGAATCAAACTTACCCCTCAAGAGTTACTTCGTATTTGCCGATGGGAGATCCTGGGCCGAGCTAAATATGTTCCTACTCAAAAGAAGGGGAAATATAACTTTTTGAAAATAGTTTCTGATCAGCTCACGTACATCTCCTTTAAAGAAATAACACATTTTGAGTCAGCAAGCTGCTGGGCGTCACAATTGGCCAAATATTGCGCCCTTATTAACCAGGTGACAGGTTGCAGTTGGGTCCTAAATGTTTTTGGTCATCCGATTCCCTAATAGCTGACCCTCGGTGGTGGACAGACTTAACCAAACTTGCTCTCATATTTGTTTAAATATTGTTCTGGTCAAGAAGGACATTTCCAAATTCCAGGTTTAGGATATGATATTAACAAAAAGTGTATCACTCTTTGTAGGCCAACCCCAGAGTAGGTGGTGGAGTGTGAGTTATTATGGGGCGGGGTAGGGTAGGGGGAGGTGCTGGGCTGGGACGCCCAAACATCCCCTGCAACTGCCTGCTGGGGTGGTTGGGATGGTTAGGGTGGATGGGGTTTTCCTGGAAACTTTGAAAATTTTCCTGAAAAAGGCTTTCGTTGTCGAAACGGTTACTGTCATCACAGATACGGTGGTTATTGTGGAGGTCGGGTGTGGGCCCTCGATCTGGGACATGGATGATGTGGGAGCCAGTCTTCCTCCTCAGGGTTGACTCACAACTTGAAGAGGCCACGGACTGGCAGTCCGATCCACCGTCGCTGCTGGCAGCCGTTCCATCCACCGGAGTGACTCTGATGGTGGTGATGGCCTGAGGGTGGGGATGGAAGGGTGGAGCAAAGCTGGCAGGGGGGGGTATCGTCATGTTTGAGTTGGTAGACTTGGGGCTAAAGTTGCCAGAGTTGGGGCTAAAGTTGCCAGAGTTGGGGTTAAAGTTGCCCGAGTTTGGGTTGTAGTTGGCAGAGTTAGGGTTGAAGTTTGCAGAATTGGGGTTAAAGTTGCCCGAGTTTGGGTTGTAGTTGGCAGAGTTAGGGTTGAAGTTTGCAGAATTGGGGTTAAAGTTGCCAGAATTAGGGTTGAAGTTTGCAGAGTTAGGGTTGAAGTTTGCAGAGTTAGGATTACAATTGGCAGAGTTAGGGTTGAAGTTTGCAGAGTTGGGATTAAAATTGGCAGAGTTTGGGTTAAAGTTGACAGAGTTGGGGTTAAAGTTTGCAGAGTTGGGGTTAAAGTTGGCAGAGTTGGGGTTAAAGTTTACAGAGTTGGGGTTGAAGTTGGCAGAGTTGGGGTTAAAGTTGGCAGAGTTAGGATTAAAGTTAAGGTGAATGTTATTAAAGTTGGGATTGTTGGGGTTAAAATTGGGGTGCTGAAAGTTGTTTGGGTTATTTGGATGTAAGGGATGTAAAGGGTGTACAACATGGGGATGGTTTGTGTATGCACCTTCTTCCCCCCCTTCTCCGGTTCCTCCACCCCCTCCATCTCCTCCCCCATCACTTTCCATTTCGATTCCTGTCACGCTCCTCCGGCCGTCCACTGACCCACCATCCCTTAGCGAATCACAGCTGTCTGTGTGTCTGTTCAAGTCGTCGAGGGGGAACGGCGACTGGCGGAGGGATGGTCGTTGGTCGGGTGGTTTCCACCGCCAGGAGCCACTTCCGTCCGTGCTCGGAGGTTTCACCACAGGTTTGTTTGATCTGGACTCTGGGTGGGCATCGATACGGACTATACTTCCACTTCTTTCTAAACCTCCTGACAGAACAAGACAAATAATCAATAACTCAATAATTATCATCTACTATTAACCCTTATGACAATCAATAATAGCAATGATAATCATGATCTTGATTGTTTAAATCCATAACTCAATGAAGTGTTCATTCATTAGGTCCCACTCGTTCTTCTACATCTAGAATATTAAATTAGGTATATACTTTATTCCCAGCATACCAGTGCTTGAGGCACAGAGCCAACATTGATATACATTAATCATTGGTTTCTGGGAAAGTAAGTTATGTTACCGCCAATACTTAAGGTTAAGGCTGAACATTTTAATATTTCTTGTTACGGCAAAGAACAAAAATTAACAATTTGTCAGTGTGTCTCAAATACTTATTGATTTTATGACCTTCACTAACCAAAAGAAGGCCTACTCCTGAGCTTCACAACCGCTCTTCATAAATATCAGGGGGAAGTCACAGAGAATATGTCCATATTTGACTCTATGTTTGATACATACACAATATTTAATATTACCAGACATATCATTGGTGGCTCTCTTAATCAAATGCAATCTGCCTTAAATGTAGAAAAGTTGCAGGATAATAGTGGAAGAAAAGTTACCTATTCAACCTCAATCATTTTTACAATTGAATTTAAATCACTCTTCTATTTAGTGTTATACTACTTTATGTTGTTCGGCAATAACAGAATCTAAAGTCAAGGATGGAGGGCTTTTAAGACTACCAATCTTCCCTGTGGTTGTCATGATTGGTAAGCATAACAATTGTTGATGTCATAATGCTTCACATATAGTACTACCAGCAGTACATACCTCCTCCTCCCAATGCTCCAGTGGTGGAAGCCGGCGGTGATGGGTCCTGGTCTGTCAGGGCTCTGTATCGAACGGATCCCCCGTCCTCCGACCGAGGAGAGTACAGCAGACCCTGCTGTTTGGATAAGGCTATCACCTGGAATTAGAGGTCGACAGTGAATTATACCGTTTAGGAAAGACATTTGGATATGAATGCACAAGAAATTGTTGAAAAAGCTCAGGCCAAGGATAAAGTCTTCATCTTGAGATACTGTATTTCACCAGAGTTCCAGTATGTTTGAAATGTTTAAATTGGCTAATGATCTTGGAGTCGCTGTAAGTGCAGGCACACTACAAACCAACTGCAAAACACAAACTGTAGGATTAACAATTGGCAAACCAGCAGTGGATTCAAATTCGTATTCCCGAAGTTAATATGCTCACCATGTCAACAAGGAATATTAACTCTGTAATCCATTACCAACAGGATGTGGATTGCAAAGTTGGTTTGTGGATTTAGGGTAAAATCACAATTCAGGAATCTAGAGGTAGGCAGTGAGAATATAGGCATATCTCCTGGCCACCAGCTTAAAAAGCTCTCAGAGAATCTTAGGACAATCGAGATATGACCATTTAAACGAAGAGCTGGTCCAGTACAACCTGTTAAGAGGTCACTCAGGATAACACATGGGGCGCAACGTGGAGCACAACAAAGAGGGAGAACAAAAAATTGTCCATTGAGGGTGTTGGTGCAAGCCACACAGAGCGGTAGGCCATGCAGGCACAATACCTACAGATCCTATATGTTTCTCTAGCCCTTCAAGGAACAGACCCTTGAGATTTATTGTACAAGTCCCTAAAAAACATGCACAGATCACTTATCACGCCAGTACCGGTCCATGGGCCGGTACCGGTCCATGGGCCGCACAGAAAGATTGAATTCAAAATATTTTTTTTGAATATCAGTCCAAAAATATTTTGATTTGGAAAAATGACCGGATGCATTTGTCTGTGCGACTGTGAGTAGTTATATTCATGCTGTTTCAATGACATAAAAAGTGACAGGTGGTCCCACCCCCAATTATGCTAATGAGCTAAGCCCCGCCTCCCTTTGTTCGAGGTGTTATCACGTGTACGTGTGATATCACACATAGGTGTGATATGCCCCCCTGTAGTAGCGCCTTTGTTGTCTAATCTAGTTAGCCTGAGATGTCTGTCCTTTGATGCCCCCCTGTAGTAGAGCTTTTGTTGTCTAATCTAATTAGCCTTAGATGTCTGTCCTTTGATG
>NW_011364508.1:0-2720 GCF_000735185.1 Notothenia coriiceps
CTATGCAGGGCATGCAAGCGAGCAAACACAAACAAGTGAAATGAAGAATACAATTGAAATTGTAATATTGTGCTGGTTCATCTTATAATTCAGTCTATAGAATGCACCAGACAGCATCTAAGACCTGCAAAAATCTAAATGTTCTAGGGGGAGGCCCCCCAAACCCTTGTGTCATTTCGTCCGCGCCGATTTTCAGGGCAATCTCTATTGGGCTAAGGGCCATCTGTAAATTAGCTTAGATGGCCCACAGGGCCATCTCCCAAAAATCCTTAATGTCATGCACTGTGGAGTCTTGTTTACTTCCACTACTGGACTAAATAAGGCAATGGAAAAAGAAAAACACTTTGCAAATAAGATCTGAACATGAAATCTTGGTCTTTGTGATTCTCTAACTTTCAGTCGATCTTCAAAGTATTTAAAGACTTTAAAGACATTGGAAAAACACCCAGAAAATGATAGGGTCAGTGTGCAAAGTGAGACGAAGCTTTCTGTCAAAAGCGGCTGTTTAAAGTGTCTTTTCTGAGCATTATCATATCCTGTTTATCTAACTGAATGTAGAAAGTGGATACCACTGAGTAACCTCATCAAACTCATGTTGCAGCCGTCAGACAGAGGCACTTAATAAAGAAAGAGAAAGAGATATAGTGTATACGATATATAAAAAGAGCCCATGCTCCCAGCAGGAGAGTGAATGTTTGCACACAGATCAGTTGCAGGGCGACCCAAATAACAGCAACGATATTTTCAGAGTGTGTGAGTCATGCAATCCCAAAACAAAGCAGGGTGTGAAACGACTTCTTCAGGCGTCAGTAGGAGGAGCGCAGGATGTGAAGAAAGCAGCAAATCTGCTCCGTCTCGCAGGCTGTGGATGTTCGCACATTCAGAAAAGCTGGATGTGAGCTCTGCGTCTGACAGGCGGTGTGCAGAGGAACACCAAAACAAGACAGAAATCTCTATGTGACTCATTAAATAAAGATGGCACCGGTGATGATGGCTGCCGTGTCTTTGGCTCATCTCGAACTTTGCCTTTTTTTCGTATTATTTCAGTGTTTGTTTATTTATTTTTTTCGTGTGCTTGCACTGTTGGAGGAGCCTGTGACCTAAGATTTTCATCGTCATAACTACACTGTAGCTATTAAAGTTACTTCAATTCTATTTCAACAACTTAAGAAAAGTTGTTTTGAAGCACAATTTCTATTTAAATCAGGCGATGCTTCACGTGGTATGGATGCTGTATAATCAGTTGTTATAACTCACATGTTTTTCTTAACGAGACTTGACATATTTTAAGATGACTTTGTAGCTTTTTTTGGTTAAGCTACAGATAGACAGGAAACGGGGAAAGATGGGCGAAGACATCACATGTTACTTATCAGACAGTTTTATCCAAAGAGACTTACATACTTAGTACTGTGGACAATCCCCACAGGAGCAATTTGGGGTGAAGAGTCTCAGGGACACAACGACATGCTGACTGCAGTGGGGTTTGAACCTGTGTCCCCTTGATCCCAACACCAAGGCTCTATCCACTGCGCCACACGCCTCCCTAAGCACAAAGCAAATGGACTACCATGCCTGACACAATTCTGTAAACATAATTAATGCGTAAACCATGAATAAAGAAGACATCCATTTATTGTAGTGATTTCATGCATACTGTTTTGACTGTTATTGCTGCGACTTTAATCCAGGACAACATGCACAAAACCTGGTACAACAGCCTGAAATGTAATACAATGCAACTATGGAAAAGTTACATGATTTATGGCGCATTTCCACTGCAGCGGGTAGCCCCGTTTAAGCGTCCTTAATCGTCCTCAAGCGGCCAGGCCAGTTTTTGGTGGCCTTTCCATATAGCGTAGCACCGGCTAGCGGGTACTTTTCCCCTCTTTTTCCGGCCCCATAAAATCGTGGTTCTATCAGGCCAGGGCTGAACTAGTGACGTCAACGCTCTCGACTGCTGATTGGTCAGAGAGAATCGTCACAAGATCGCGCGCGAGATCCTCCCTAGCGTCGCATATATATCTAGAAGCAAGCTTGCAGCATTTTTATACACAGCATTTTTGTAAACGGAAGAGCTACAAAAATGGCAACAAAGAAAAGCACACCGTGGTCGACCGAGGAGGTAACGGCGTTCCTACATCTCATTGGCCAAAAAAAAGCCGGTCGCCCCGCCTACACTGCGTTGCTACCCCAGGTCCTAAACTGTAATGGAAATGCGCCACGGCCTCGGACGGCCAGCGAGGCAGACCGAGGCCTGAGCGAGGACGCTTAGGGACGCTTAAACAGGACTACCCCGCTGCAGTGGAAATGTGCCATTAATGTGCTATAGGAGAACAAAAAAAGAATTTGCACAAAGTCAAACCCATTTCTCGATGCCATACTGACTGGTTAGTTAATCCACTTTCCTTCCCAACTGCCCAACATACCGTCAGTATTAATTAAATCTGTCTGCGTGTGCACTCCTACATTCCCTCCAGGAGCAAAGGGGAAGTGTGTGTGTGTTTGTTGCTCTTGCTAATAGATTGCTCCTCTCTCTGGAGCCATTTCCAATTGATGCAACTTGTCTCTGGGTTCAATGTCTTTCTCTGGAGTAAATTCATGTATTTATCTCGGGGCATGTTTACCCAGTCACCGTGTGGAGGACATTCTTAAGAGAAACTGATAAATGATCCATGGACAAAAGTTTGTCTTTTGTTATATTTAATACATTAATAAAG
>NW_011364509.1:0-2714 GCF_000735185.1 Notothenia coriiceps
AGAGAGAGTAGTAGTAGTAGTAGTAGTAGTAGTAGAGAGAGAGAGAGTAGTAGAGAGCCAGAGAGAGAGAGAGAGAGAGAGAGAGAGAGAGACACTAAGGGAGTGGACTCACTGCAGATCCCTATCCAGGAGTAAAGGTCACCTGGGCCAACTAAACACAGTTTGAACATCCTGAGCAAGCTAAAAAATAACTCCAAAGCTTCTCAAGGATGGAGATGTTGGTGGAGCAATTTTAACAGATTTTCTAGACCTGTCCCGAACACCTTGTCATGGTGCTGTGACCTCTAACCCTTGAACCCCCACAGTGCTTGGATTATCACTCATCACTTTTGGAATTCACTGTCCTAAAATAAAAATAAATCACTTTGAATGAATTGTATGTATTACTCATTTAAGTGGTATTTTTTTTTATCTCACCTGCATGACTTTCTTCTTGTCTTTTCTTGTTGTGTTTCTGCTGCTTGTTTAATGCAGTATGTTGGATTGGTGCAGGCTAAGTAGTCTTCAAATGAGACGTTTTCTCTTGCACAACTGACAGGTCAAAAAAGCAAATTAAGCTGATTTGAGATAAAGCCACTTTCACTGTGTTGTGATTTTGTAGCAGTTTTCTGCATAATTTCTTAAATCCACCATTGCTAACATAATTCAATGTTTGTTATTAAATGTTTCCACATTTATGCAAACATTCAAACTGATAACCAAAATATAATTAATAAAATCCATCATAAATAGAATAAAATAGGAAATATATGGAAGGTGATTTATGATTGGGCTAAAGGGGATTTTTTTTTTATAAAGATAAATGGTTGTCCGACCTACACCATTCTAAAGTCCCTGGACGGTGTGTTTAACGTGTTTGTTGTGTGATCTCACCTCTTCCATGCAGTGTTTATAGGACGGTGGCGCTGCATTCTTCCAACCTAAAATAATCAGTCATCTCACCAATAATGTGGAGAAGGTCTGCCTGATCTGTTGATGAATGCATCTGTTCAGACGCCATCCCAAAGATTATCAGGGGGTTAGGGTCCATATCTGGGGCGTCCATAAGTGGGCCAGTGCTGCTGCCATCACTCAAAATAAGGTGGCAAGTGATTTCCCATTCAACCACTGGTGCTGCGGTCTTTACTATAATGTTGTTGTGGCATTGATGTTAGATGCAACAGGCTCCATGTTAACCTACAGCATGGTGTCACATTCACTAAATAACATTGTGTATGCTTTGCACGTTAGAATGTTATCAGTTCCTGTTTATCTCCTGCAGCCTGACATTGTTTTCTCTTATTTAGTTTTTGGTCTACAGATTCCCCTGTGATGTATTTTCAGTTGAACATGTGATATCTCTTTCACACACCTGTCTCTGACCACTTTCAAGAATCAGGAAATAGAATATAATAAATATTATTATAATTTTATAATAATAATTAATTAATTAACAATCTTAAGGATAAAGTCAAAAATAAATACCTACACACCAGGAGGCTGCTATAAATATTCATCACGAGTATTCAATTAAAACAGCAACCGAGCAACCAATGCCTTTCTCCAGACAAATTCAACTCAAACAACATTTATATGTACAGTTGGAAATTTTGATGGGATTGCTTCAACAAATATCAGCATGTTTCGCCGCCTCTTTTTAAACTTTTCATGAATAACTGGAGGGGGTGAGGGCAGAAGCACTAACCTAAAAAGAAGCTGAACAGTATGTACCGATATATGAGCCGTACTACTGTACATGGCATACCGTATAGAGTATGCATGTGCCGTGGCACATTTACAGCACAGACATTTGAGATATGAGAGGGCAAATGGTGGTGCTGCTGGTAAAAATAGAGCCGTACAGTTTGTCCCCACATGTGTGACATGCACACTGTTCATATCAGACACCAGCTTAGAACTAATCTGTGGTTAACAAAAGTATAACATGTTTACCCTCTAATATCTCTTAATTTAAACATCAGCTTAAACACAAGTTATATTGCAATAAGTAGTGTGAAATTGTATTTAGTGGAGGATTTATGTATATATTATTTATGTACTGAATCTCTGTTTAGTGAAAAAACTAAATTTGGGTGGACTTTAACATGTTGGTGGGGGCCAGGATCATGGTCTCATCAACAGAGCTCGACTGGGACAGTCTGCTGCGACCAACCCGGTCTCACCAGAATGCACCACTCAAACAACGCCAATGTAAAGTGAATGAAGCTGCTTTGTCGTGGTGCACACACGCATTTCTACAACGTCCAGCAGAGAGCTTTTATTATATAAAACGTTTTTAAAATCTACTTTATAGCTTGTAGTAACTCACGGGAGGCTTCTTTTATTTTATTTGTATTCATAATCATTTTAATTTTTCGTCAGAATGTATTATGATGCATTAGTTACACATTTTTGTTCTCAAAAAACAGTGCATTGTGTGTAATACAACTGTGATTTTTATTAAATTAGTTAGTTTTTAAGGAAGGCCAGAGCTTCAGCTGTGTCAAATAGATTGTTCCCTTTAGTTAACGTTTTTTAAAAGAAGATTATATTCCGATTTGATCATGTCCCCTTTATTGTATTACGGAGAGCAATGTGAGCGTCCATTCCCATTGGATAACGCAGGATTTTACACCCGGAAGTAAGTATTCTCTTTACTGTCGATTGATTTTACAGTGATATCTGCACTACTCATCAACTCAAAAACACCAGATTATCCTTGTTAATTACACAAC
>NW_011364510.1:0-3734 GCF_000735185.1 Notothenia coriiceps
CGATGGCTGTTGCCATATTTGCAAAATGTGCCTCTGAACCTTGACAAGTACATGTTTGAGGCTTATCAATTAACAACAGGAGGGATCACATACATAAGACCGGCTATTAAATAAAGCTATTATGACCTTAGCTGTCATGTGGGTGTACTGTATATTAATGCTTCCCATTATGGACTATGGACACAAGCAATTTTCACCCATTTATTAATGATATGTTTTAAATTTGATAACACCAATGTCACACTCCTAGGTTTATGTCACGGTTTTAGTGTTGTCTGTCTGGTTATGGGTTTTGAAGTCTGTTCATTCTGTGTTTTGTCTTCCTCCTTGTGTTTTGTCTGGTCCTCCTCCCTGTCGTTAGTTTCCCTGGTGTGTCTGATTGTCTCATTGTGTTCACCTGTTGCCCTTGTGTTTCTCCCTCCCCTGCCCAGCTGTGTCTTGTACTGTGATTACCCTTGTGTGTATTCAGTCTAGTCTTCCCCTGTGTTCCATGTCGGTTCATTGTTTCCCCTCCATGTTTCCACGGTCTGTGTTCCTTGTGCTGCTCGTTTGTTTTTTTGTATGTTTTGGTTACTGCCTTTTTGCCACAGCTTTTATGATTTAATAAAGCTCGCTTTTTGTTAAATTCTGCATTTGGGTCCTACCTTTTCCACGCACCCTGACAGATCTTTACAGTTTGTCGGTCGTTGTCATTCAGTTTCAATGAAGAAAAAACAATATCCTCGCGCCATATTGAAAAATAACCCGATTTTATTTTAACATGAACAATTCAGGAAAGGTACGGTCAATGTGTCCCAACTGGACTTGGTCAAAATTTGCATCCTTTCTTTCTGCACTAATACAATCTTTCCGAACCTTTGAATTAAAACACTGTCTGCAAAGCCTCCTCTCAGCAGGTTCAGACCATCTGACTCAGAGGTAGCCATGGTGCAGTCTGCCAATCGGCCTCACTATAATCATTATTCTTCCAGTGAGAACACTTCAGGAAATGAGTTTATTAGTCTAATAAACAGAAATTACTGTCCAGACAAGAACACAAGACAAGTTAAAGGATCACCTCAGCTATTACAGAGCATCCTGAGGGGAACATGAATGTGTGTGTACCGATTTTCATGGCACTCCACCCAATAGTTTGAGACCTTTCACAAATTAAAATCCCATAAAAAGAAAGACTAGTTACACCTTTAGGGTTGCTAAAAGAAAAACAAAAGTGGATATCAGTTGAGAAAACATGAAGAAAAATAATAATAGTCTAGATAAAGTAAGTAGCAGTGTACCATTAGCTGTTCCCTCGGTCGGAGTCTCTCTCCTTCCCCTAACATAATAAACCATCTTTTAATGAAACCTTTTATTTGAACATTTTTCAGAGCAGGTGCTTTAAGCCAACCAATATGAGACGTTTTTATGAATGCAAATGCTAACACTGCTGTATGTAATAGTTCCTTGCTGCAGCTAACTACAGTATCCTACACATATTAAAGTGTTCTTTTGCCTTCTCTGCTCACTTAACAATTCTACAAGATGATTTAGTCTTCCTTGTTCTCTTAACATCCCTGCTCTTTGCTTTTATAGCTTTGCATGCACTCACAATGTCCAACTTGCTTTATCAATGCTTAGGGATGTTGAATGGTACAGCACTTATCTCCAAAATCACACTTTACTGCCTACTTATACTGCAAGGTACACTATAAACTAACGTTTGCAATATATTGCTTTGGCAGTTAGTGTGCAAGAAAACAATGTATTTGTGTTGAGTGGTAACAGAACAGAATGCAAGGTATACACTGACGGACACAAAAAAGACACTAATAGCTTTTGCACTACAATGTCATTTACATAAAAGTATCAATATTTTTACTATTGTCAAATTAAACTTAAGTGGCTCTGAAGGTCAAAACACAAACTCAGTAAATGAAAAACACATAAAAACCTTTGAAAAACATTAAACATTTCATTTCTATTTAATTTAATCTCCTGTAATAGCCACTAGCAAGGACCAGCGTTGTGGTTGCTCCGAATGCTGACATCACTTGTTTTCTACCCAATTTTAAGCACATTTTTAAAATACAGTTTTTAGACCTTGGCCATTTTTAACTATACATTTAGACTAGAAATTTCATCAGACATCTGACTCTAATGTTAGGAGCGCTAAGCAAAATGTTAGCATTGAGCGTTTTGCATTTGTTGTAACACTAACCAGAGGCCTGTACGACGAAGCAGGTTCAACATAACCTGGATATGTTTGAGTTACCCGGCTTACCTAATCCAATACAAACGTGCTCCCGCTAAACTTTCCTACGACGCTGGTTATCAACTCGTTAACTCAAGCCAGCTTTGCCCTATCTAGTTAGGTGCGCGTTCACATGACAGGGGTAGTATTTGGAGCATTCGACCAATCACAAACACGGACAAGCGTACTGACAGGCGCAGCGCGCCATGCTTCCTGAATGAAAAGTCAACTATATGATTGGACAAATATGAAGACGTTAAACTTTAAACATCCATGACTTAAATACTTTATCCAGGATAAAAGCCACATAGCTGCTGCAAGGTGAATAGCCTACAGCTGGTAAAAGAAAAAGTGTTTGAATGCGTACATTAACAGGTTTATGATATCACTGCCCCATAAGACACGAGTGGATCTGACTTTAATTACATTTGACTTGAGTGTTTCGTCAACTTAATGTGTTGATTAAAATAATACTTCTGCATAGGCTACAGGATGTGACACTGTGAGCGTTGCACAGCCAGATACGTCAAGGTCGGTTGTAACACCTTCAATATCTCCAATCACAAACAAGCTAGAGCAGGGGTCGGCAACCCCTGGTACGCGTGCCAGCATTGGCACACGGCACCGTAACCCCTGGCACGCTAGGAATAAGTGGAATAAGTGTGCAAAAATATTTAAATTGTATTTTCGGATCCTGAACGAGACCGCCGCCAAAGCGCGTCTCCCCGTTACCTGCAGAAGGAAGCCATGCACGCAACGCAGCCCCGCTCTCTTTATCTCCAGGTGACTTTCTGCCGCTTTCCTCCGTGGTGCAGTGCTGATCGTTTCACCACGGAGGAAAGCACTTCACTAATTGCAGTACCCATAAGGAGCTGTACAAATGCCGCAGTTTTTGCGTGGCTGTGTCTTTAGTTGAAAGCCCTGTGGCGATCTGCTCATCTCTCATCGAAATAATATGCTACAAAGGGGCGGACTGGCCATCTGTGTGTTGAACTTTCCTGTCGGCTCCCAGACCGTAGTCGAGGAGGGCAGAAGCAACAAGCTTCAGGTTCAATAACCCACTTTAGAGAGAGGCGAGCTCTTCTTGGGAGGCCGTTGCATTTATTTAGCTGTTCTTCTGTTTCACAAAATACATCACAGACCTCTGTTTTTCTGCTTCCTCGTTTGACTTCCAGAAACATACACACGTTCTCTCCATAGGTTCTCTCACTGTCGCTCTACCATCCACAAACACACATGCACAAGCCACACCCCTCTCTCTCTCTCTCTTAAAGGTACAGCGATCTCATCTCACTCTGCATAACCCTAATATCATAGCATGTGTGCTCTGGAGAATCACAGAACAGACGATCGTCCTTATTATTATGCCGTTTAAACCAATTATTTAAATGTGTTTGTTAAATTCGGCATCATGTGAGTTGCTTTGACACGCTGCTTCCCCGCAGCGAGGCTCCCCCGCCCTCCTGCAAATAGTTGACGAGCGTCAAGCTCCTCAACCCCCCCC
>NW_011364511.1:0-3182 GCF_000735185.1 Notothenia coriiceps
CTTCGCACGCGCACACACTTAAAATGTCCACGCGCGCCGCGCTCACATTTTGCTGGGCCCGCGTGCCTTAGCACCGCTGCTATGACTCCATCCTAGGGGAGAAAGTACAGGTATTTGAGTTCAACATGTAAGAAGTAGAAAGTACAGGTATTTGAGTTCAACATGTAAGAAGTAGAAAGTACAGGTATTTGAGTTCAACATGTAAGAAGTCAAAGTAAAAAGTGGTCAGAAAAATAAGAAGTGGAGTGAAGTACTGATACCAGAAACATGCACTTAAGTACAGTAACAAAGTATTTGTACTTCCCCCTCTGGTAGTTTATTATAGATGTATGAACACACAGACTCACCTTCACACACAGGCGGCCGGCCCATCCAGCCCTCGTTGCCACACAGGATTTGCGAAATTCCAAGCAACTCATAACTAATTAGAGAAATAAGAAAAAAAACGTATTTGTTTTTTAGCAGATGTTCTTCCATTTAACTTGTTAAGCCCGGAGCCTGTTTTTCAGGTCTCGAAAATGACATCCCCAGAAAAAATGACTATATCTTCCCTTCTAAAAAGGGTTAAATTAATAATCTTTTTTCTTAAAGTAATGATAAACCTGTGAGTTGGATGTAGAAGAGTCAGAATCAATATAGAATTGTTTTATTTTAAAGTAAATTCAGATTGAACATAGTAAAAAAAAATTAAATTATAGTGTCTGTCCAAAAATAACCCATTACTTATAGTGAAAAGCCCTTGGATGATGGGATGGTAGACTAAAAGCTTTAGGAATCCAAACTATAACATATAAGAAGTCCCCTGTATCAAGATTGATGCAAAACAAGTGACATTTGACCTTTTTAGAGAGGTTTAGCAAAAACAAAAACGTTTGGGGTCATTTGGGTGGATTTGCCGTTTCTCTGGAACCCATTGGTCAATTTTGATGATTGACATCTCTTTTGAACCGTGAGAGCCAATGGAATCGAAGGGAAGGTTCCACATACACACACGTTACCATTGAGGAGTGAGAGCTATGCACAAAGCGAAACCTATCTTACGCTCTGAAATCTGAAATCTGAAACCTAGGCTCAAACTAGTAAATATGAGGATGGATTATCAGGAATCATTTCAAAGTGACACAGACACATTGGATTAACCTTCAGCAGCGTTTTTATCGTTTTGATGCCATTGAACACGACTTTTGATCAGAATAACAGCATAGGTGAGACAATTTGTCCGTGTTTCCTCCCTAAAGCTACGTTGTGTGATGTCTGTGTTCGCTTCCCCTGTCGCGGGTTCTGATCGCTCAGTGATGATCGCTCAGTGATGATACTTATACTTCTGGAATCTGTGGAATCTCATTTTTCTACTCGATATCTTGTTTGTGCAGATCCGATAAGTAATAAGGGTATTTATACTTAGAGTCCTGTGCCGAGTGTGTTAGCATTTTTTCGCTGGATAAAAAACATTCATAGTTTATTAAATGAACATGCCCTCAGACACTGTTTCCTGATAGATGTTGCCGGAGGCCCCCGGTACCGGGTCTCTCGGGCTTAACAGGTTAGGAGCATTCCATGGAATATAACAAAAAGTGTATCTCAAGCCGGTTTATCAAACTTACCTACCCCACCTTTAAGTATCCTGTGTTTATTTATATTTTTTTTATTGAAATAGTAGGTCGGTAGTTATTCTCTATATTTTATTCTGTGCGTTCCTTACATACTCTGCTGTTCATATGCATATTTAGTGTCTATTTGTCCTTTACTTTGGTATTTTATTATAGTTCGGACTATTGTGCAATGCCTTGTAAACTTGCTGCTGGAACAACACAATTGTCATATTAGGGATAAAAAACAAAATACATCTAATTTTTATATTTTAATGACATTTTAACTCGAGCATCGCTTCTCAACATCTAATCATCCTATGTTTCCATTTGTTGAGTAGTACGTTGGTCTATTATATTCCAATTTATTCTGTATGCTATAGATCAGTGACCATCAACTGGGGGCCCGCGGCCCACATCCGGCCCACACGGCGGGGGTGACTGTGGCGTTGAAGGAGTGGTTAGTGCGTTCGCCCCCCACTCAAAATCACTGTCCCCCGAAAGTGTCTCTTGGAATAATTTTGGCCCTCGGACAAATGTAGTTGGTGACCCCTGCTCATCTTTTGTGGATTTTGTATATTTGTATCTGTTTTTATTTTATTTATTTTTAAACCTTTGCTCAGTTTTTATGGGTGTGTGACTCACCCAGGGTTGCAGGTGACCGTCAGTTTGTCTCCGAACTCATTCCCGTCAGAATAATCCACTTGTCCATTTGCCACGTCTCCAAGAGCGCCACAGGACTTCCCTTAAAAAACAACAGAAAAACCCCTTGGGATTAAATTCATCCCTTAAACATTTCTGAATATATGTGTTTCAGAGAGTAGGAATACTCTTACAGTAAAAGTCCTGCATTCAGAATGTTCCTCAAGTAAAAGTAGAAGTACTCAGATCTTGCTCTTGAGTAAAAGTAGAAGTACTCAGATCTTGTACTTGAGTAAAAGTAGAAGTACTCAGATCTTGTTCTTGAGTAAAAGTAGAAGTACTCAGATCTTGTTCTTGAGTAAAAGTAGAAGTACCAGAGTGTAGGAATACTCTGTTACAGTAAAAGTCCTGCATTCAAAATGTTCCTCAAGTAAAAGTAGAAGTACTCAGATCTTGCTCTTGAGTTAAAGTAGAAGTACTCAGATCTTGTACTTGAGTAAAAGTAGAAGTACTCAGATCTTGTACTTGAGTAAAAGTAGAAGTACTCAGATCTTGTACTTGAGTAAAAGTAGAAGTACTCAGATCTTGTACTTGAGTAAAAGTAGAAGTACTCAGATCTTGTTCTTGAGTAAAAGTGGAAGTACCAGAGTGTAGGAATACTCTGTTACAGTAAAAGTCCGCATTCAAAATGTTCCTCAAGTGAAAGTAGAAAAGTATTCTCATCAAAATATAGTGAAAGACAGTAAAAGTATTCGTTGTGCAGATTGGTCCATTTCAGAATAAGAGATATGATATGGTTTATAAGGATTGATCATGAAAGTGTTCTCAAAGCTGGTAAAGGTGCAGCTAGTCTGAATGACTTTGTATACTGCAGGGTAGCTGGTGGATTTACTCCAGGTGGAACTAAAGTCTGATTTAACACTTGATTAGATTTCACATCATTCATCCACA
>NW_011364512.1:0-2207 GCF_000735185.1 Notothenia coriiceps
TCCTTAAGTCAGGAGCCCCCCTCCCTGTGTACTGCTGTGAGGGAAGAGGGAAGAAACTGTATCTCCTCTTATCAGTGACACCCATAAACCATAATAGGCCTAAACCACTTGTGTTTTGTTTATACTGTAAATATAGAAAATCATAAAATATGAAGCATTTTCATTGTGGGTTATACAAGAATATAATTGATTATAACTAACTTTCGTTTTAATTATTCAACCTAATATGGAGATCTCAACAGGTGTGATAGTATCATTAACTGCTCTCTTCTTATTGAACGGAGTTCCAGAAGTAAACTGGCAGCTTTTCAAATAGGTGTCAGCTACCTGTCCAATTAAATATGTCTTTGGCATGACACTAATGCCAATTGTGTTACAGCACTGGTGGCTAACAAATGAATGAAGGGGGGGCTGCTCAGAGAGGTGCCTGCCAGTTTGTCTGCTGGATGATAGGTTTGCTCATTTAAACTCTGATTGGTGTCCTGACATCAGCCTGCTGCCCCGCTCTGCTAACCCCCCCCCCTCTCCACCTGCTGCTGTCACAGCTCCACCTGCTGACATGCTTTATCTCTAATAAAGCATGATATTCTTGACAAGGTAGCATTTAAATATAAATGCTAAATAATTACAAAAATCTGTCAGTTATTGAGAGCATCTCATATGGTTTCCACTCTTGTGAATTGTACACACACACAGCGTAGGATGTTTTTGTTTTGATTACTGAAAGCAAGTGATTTGATTCAATCACGCATGTGTTTTTCTTTGATGTCAAAAGGAGATTCATGCAGCAGCTGAGGCAGATTCAGCAGTAGTTTTCTTCAGTAACTAAAGAGAGACGTCAAGCTCTCCTCTCAAGCTTCTGCATTGCTGTAAATATATCCAATTTTTGTTACAATAAGGCAACCTATAATTTACAGAGGCATCTAATGCATGAAATGTAAATAGTTTGATTCACAAAGAAACATGTTTTGATTCAAACCACCTACAATTCTGTATTTGCTTTAATTTAAACAATGTAGTTGGTTTAAGACTAATTAATCTAGTGAGATTCTGAGAAGCTTTACATTAGCATCATCCTTCTATTCAAGACTAAAAAAATAAAAAACAAAATGACCTATTGGTAAGAACCAACAGAGACCATAGAAACTGTTGTAGTCCTTTATCACAGCCACATTTTTTTAACAACAAGGGTTACAAAAGTAATTTATTTACTCCTTTGACATTTCAGAAATCCTTATATAAAGAGCCTTAAACATGGCAGAAAGCCAACCAACTACTAAATGAATTGTTCAACACTAATAAGATTATTATTTTAAGAATGATGTAACGACTCGTCCAATGAACAATGACACATTGTGACTCGTTGTCTCTTGTGCCTTTGGAACAGAATGTTATGGACCGACCCAAAAGCAGGACTCGAAGACAAAATAGAATGTTCTTTAATAACAAAACTTAAATCGTACTTTCAAAAAATAGAAAGCAGTTAAATAGCCAAAGCTAAGTTGTACAGCAACACAAAAACTCACTTGGCAAAAGGTCTAAATCTCAAGGTAGGTATCAGGAGTCAAAAAGGCCCAGGTTCTCACAACATGAAACATAACAAACTGACAAAGGAACAAAGAAACACCAGGGCTATATATAGGTGAGGGGGATGGGCACAGGTGAAAACAATCAGGGCAGGGCCAAGCAATCTCAAGGGCGGGAAACACACAAAGGCAGGAAATGTGGGATCTGGAATGAGAGGAAAGATTACTTTCAAAATAAAAACAGGAAGTGGCAAGATCAAAACACAAAACTAGTTTACAGATAGCAACAGTCAGCTTGTTGGCTGCTGCTGCTGCTCTGGCTGAGGGCTCCTTTCTACCGCCCAGACGAGAGAGGGTAATGATACACGCTGCGGCCAGGCAGGAAACATGTGACTTATCAGTAACTTTAGACATCGTAAAACAATTTTAAACGAGATTTTATTGTAGATTATACATTTAACTGATACCAACTATATAATATTTACCTTGTTCTTTAAAAATAAAAATAAAAAAAGTATATCTTTTGGAAATATATTTTTTGATTTATTTTTAATTTTGAATGACAAACAAACATGTGGGAAGAGGGGGGGCGCCACTGACTAAACCTAACATATCTGTCGAGTCACAACATTACACCCCCCCCTCTAGGGACGTCTCCTGACGGCCCAGGCAGATTAGGAT
>NW_011364513.1:0-6356 GCF_000735185.1 Notothenia coriiceps
TATATTCACTAACTAGTTTGGCAATATTATTCCGTGCATGTGTTAAAAACCTTATTTCCATTTGATTCATTGGATTACTCGCGTGAATGTTTAGCACGTAAATGCTTTCGTTTTTAAAACCGTCCGACCTCGACTACAAAACAATCAACCAGTTGCATAGGATTAAAAAATGTCAACACTCACTCACCCCGTCTTAAACATTCCCAAAGAAGTGCCTCTGTCTCTCGTTGTGCTGGATGAAGTCACTGGCGACGAGTAAACCCAAAATAGTCCCAAACAGGCGCAGAGGCATTTTTCTTTTTTACTAGTTGTCCGAGTTCGGGGCCGGCAAATGCTGCCGCCATCTTGCTCAGCTCAGCTCTGTGCTGAGCTCTGAGAGCGGGAAAGACGGACTGCCCTCCCCTGCCCTCTGCTGGCGCGTGCTGTGCATTACAACCAATGTCGTCCCTGTCAAAACTCCGTGTCAGTGTAATAGAATGAAACGGATCTGTGATTTGGCGCACAGTCTGTGACGTCACGGTATTGAAAATCATACCGACGGTATTTCCAAATACCCTGGTATACCGTAATACCGTCATACCGCCCAAGCCTAATTGACATAGACTCATGAGCTGAAACAATAGCAGAGCTGCTGTCATGGCTGGTAATAATCCTGACATCTCCTTGAATGTAGATCTTGTAGGATCGCTAAGCTAGCTTCTGCAATTTAGAAACAGTCGGTGGGTTTTAGATTGAAGTTGTTGACATTAGAGCATTAGCCATGATCCAACATTTGGCAATATGGAATTTATATGTCTACAAAGCAATATGATAAATCCAAATATATCCATCATATCACATTTTTATATAGTTTCACAAGTTCATCGAACAATTGAACTATATTTAGCAGATAGGTAATATGCTTCATGGACAGGTGTGTGAGGGACACCACTATCCTGATCACTGCATGGAGTTGTCTAATAACACATGATATCTTTTCACTTCTCAATGTAAAAAACACTGCATTGACAGTCAAACTTTATAGTAAAAAAGGTTATGGTATGCTCCTTAAATTCATAGGAGATATTTATTTTTTACAGTATATTTTATGATAAAAACGATATATTGTAAACCTGTTTCTGGTTATAAGCCATAGTAAATATGGTTGAACCACTCTTATTAAACCCCAATTCTCACCACCCATCTTCTCCTCCTTTCTCAGGGTGGAGTTCCAGAACAAGTTCTACTGCGGCCAAGGCTTCAAGTTTTTCCCCTTCTCCTTCGAGAGCATCCTGGAGGGACGGTTTGACGAGTGACCGGCCTCAGCATGAGCCAGCAGAATCCCCCCCTCCCCTCCTCCTCTGTGAATGTGTTTTGTGTGCATGAACCAAAGTGCAGTCCGCTGTCACACTCTAGTGGTTATTTGTGAAACTGTTATTGTGTGTGAGCTATAGTGTGGTCCTTGTGAAGGGTTTTTCCAGCTCACATTTGCCAGGCTGTACCCATACAGGAGCGTCTATTGCTGGGGTACAGTACCCTCACTGTTCCCAGCTTTCAGTCTGTTCACCGCGCAGTAACAACATCTCCTCTGCCAACATCTATACCACTGAACCTCTGCTGTCAAATCCTGTCAAACTGCACCACAGTTTTGATGGAGCAGGTTTTCTCAGAGTGGTAAAATACTTGATACTAGCCTGTGTTTTGTGACGGTAACCAACGCATACTGCATGTACAGCTTGGGATGGTGAGGCAGTGGAAAAACCCTGTAAAGATGAATCTTGTGAAAATGACTGGAAGTCCAGCTTTCATCTGAATTCAGATAATCTACTTACCACCATTGTAGAAAATCCAGTGGTAAACTTGAAGTTTTAGTGTTGCTCTGTTTACAAATCATCAGACAGTCCATGGGAATAACAATGAATATAAGAATAACACAAGGTGGGTTTTTGCCATGAAATGTCGTAAAAAGACACCCATAGAAACCCTACTTTATAGAATCATAGTATGGATCAGATATATGTGTTGCTTTTACCATTAGTGTTGTATTGGCAGAAAATCAGGAATGTCTTTGCTAAGATGAAGACAGGGTGTCCTCTGATGATGTGTCACGTCCCTCTGCTCATCCTGTGTTCTTGGTGTTGTAAACCAGTGGAAGAACTGAAGTCATGCATTTAGACAAAAGGGAATTATTCAGAATGACTACCAGTTGCTTTAGAAACTTTGCGACGATATTATCAAAGACTTGTGACACAACTTCTTTCATCTATTGTTTTTTAAATGTACAATACTTTTCAAACATATCTAAGCTTTTTTTTAAAGGACAGTGTGCAATACTTTGAACAAATTATATAAAGGCCAACATCTCTATTCTGTTCAAACTGAGGCACATTAGAATCATAGCAGCAATCAAGTTAGTCTAATGACAGTGTTTTCCATTTTCCTTATTTTATGATTACTTTTAAAGTTTTTACATTAAATGTTTTAATTTATTTACATTGCAACGACACATGCAACTGATGTTGGTCAGTGACAGTGATGTGGAAAGTAAAGTGTTTGTGATCAATAATAAACTGACCTGGGGATTCATCTTGTGTCCTGGGTTTTTTATTTATCTATCTATCTGGGCAAAGAGGTCAAATTCAACTGCTTAACTCTTTTGGTTTGTATTAAATTGATAGTTTCCAAAAGTGCAACAATACAGCAACAATTTTGGACACAATCTCCACTGAGACCTGCAAAAACAGAATTCAGACTTCATTCATTGAGCTATTCATTTGATCCTGGTTACAAGCTTTTTGAATAATCTAAAAACTGTTTTCTTTAAGAGTTGTGAAGAGGACTGAACATTGTTATGTGATACCTGCTGTATGTCATAATCGCATGGTGAACACACAGGGTGGACTGCTACTGAAGCGCTGCGTCATCACGGCCGGCAGAGGGCGCTGAGTGCAACTGAGAAACAAACAGCAATCACAGAGCGGAGTGGAAGCTGCATCAAGCTTACCATAGTTAGCTCAGTTGTCCAGACATTGTCAGAATAAAAGCATACTACTGCTTTCGACTGAAATTACAAGATATTTCAATCGGTTTTTATTGTTTTTGTTATGCAGTTACACCTTTTAAAACGATAATAACGATGGAAATGTTTTAGTTGGACTCAGATATTTGATCAAAATACCACTCTTGCCTCTCGCCGCTTTTTAGCCTTATTTTATTTTTGAAAGACCGGAAACCCATAGTTATTATCGTTGGTTTAGCTTTCCGACAAGAGTTTAGTGGTTTGAGGAATGTTTGGTTTACTAGAAGTAGACGGGCTGGCAGGGAAAGTAACTGCTGGTCTAAGTCTTCTTTATAACTTCTTGACACCAAAAAAGGCAGAAGAGGACCTACTAAACTGGTGTAGTTTTATTTAAAGTCACTTCGGAACAAAAAGGAGCATCGAGTCCAGCAGTGGATCCGGTTGCATTTAGGTTATCATTCAACATCTTCGCAACCGTTTTTCCAGTTAGCTGGTTGTGTTTCAGTAAAGCCAATGCTTTCGTCCTCGCCATTCTGGAAAAAATACGTCAAATGTGTCTTCTGATATTTTGTGGTAAGTGCTGCTGTGAGGTGCGAATGTTTTTCTTTTAAAGCTGTTTCTTTCTTACACGTCGAACTCCACTTTAAAATCCTTCCATTAAGGAACGGTGGTTACATGCTGACTTTTGGGAACATTGGGACAATAAGTTTGACCGTATATAAATAGAACTATACTCATCTTCGACATTGTATATGTTAATCATCAACCGGCATATAAAAACAAATGTATTTATAAAATGGTTTTGTATTAACACACTTCAATGCAAGTGTAACGTAAAGCATTACCACATGTAAACGTAGGCTACATGTTATAAAGATGAGCAATAGTTGGGGAAATATACTTATGCCGAATTCAACCTTGTGTCTTTTTGACTCTTTAAACCACTTTGCCATAGTTTAAACCTGTTTGACTCGCAGATTACCATAGCTCGCTCCAGTGTTGGCATTAACCAGAGTAAAGCATGGCTGCTGCTGCTGCTGGACTCTCAGTGGAAGCAGGAGGCTACACTGTGCCCTTTAAAACCTGTTAGGTGTGGTGGAAATAATTGTTTCTGCATTTTCAGCATGTAGTCTTTATGAAGAGGTGTCAATGGTACATTTTCCCTTTAGGCAAACTTTGACTGTGATTATTTTAAATCTTTAACTGCTGTTTCTATCCATACGTGTCCTGGTTAGAATTGACTAATGTTAAAGTTTGTCTACACTAAGTATGCATGTTCATTTTGAAGACCTTGTCCTCATCATTTAGGCAATTATCTCCAAAACTGAGATTTCTTTATGAATTTCTAAAGTAAACAGGATTTTCATGAGTAAATCTCATGTATCCAGTCATATGCTCAATAAAACCCTTAACACATGCATTTTCACCAAAACATTACAATTCAAAAATATATATATTTCTGCATAAACAATGCTTTGCAAGCCTTATTCTTATGATCATGTGCACGGTGGTGGGGTTTGTGGAACTTTAACTAACAAATATTATTGATTTTTGAATAATCTGTATATTATTTGTATACAAACGTTCTGTGTTTGGATTAGTATTTAAATTGATTGATTGAACCCTAGCTGTTTAAAATAGCTCTGTAAAGCAGAGTTTTATACCCATTTTAAAATTATTACATTTTTCCTGTGTGGAACAAAATGAAAATACTCATATGCCACATGTTGCTTTTGTATCTCTACATCGTGGTATTACTACTTTTACTTCAGCAAAAGTTCTGAGTACCCGGTCCACTGCTGAATGCAGCTTGTGTCTGCTGAAGTCTTGTCTCATTGAATGTTAAGAGTGTGAATATGCCTCTTTAATACTTGTATCTTCCCCTTGTCCCTGTCCAGGCTTCCTCCTGACGGTGTGAGGATGGGTCAGGGTGGTGTCGGCAGTGGCTGCAGCCCTGGAGGCTGATGAAGACGCTCCATTGGCCAGTCAGGATGCATATAGCCTCAGTGGGTGTCAGCAAGTTCTGCTTCCTGTTCTCCCTGGCGTTCTGCGGCCTCCTGCTCCTGCTCATCCCGGCCCTCCAGCCTCAGGCCCGCCAGCTGGACCTGCCTCAGCCCCGGCCCCAAGTCCGCCCCGCTCCGGAGGACCTCCGGGCTCCAGGAGGGTCTGAACACTCAGAGGAGACTAACTCGGCAGGGTGGGGCAGACCCATCCAGACTAATGGGATCACACATGAGATCCACAGTCCCAAAAGAGGGACGGACTCCAAAAAAGGAGCGCTCCCTGGGGGAAAGGGTGGTAGAGTTTCAGCGTCCAGGCCACGGGACCTGTTGGAGTTAAAGGACATTTTTATTGCAGTAAAGACTACCAGGAAGTACCACAAGTCCAGACTTGAGCTGCTGATCCAGACCTGGGTTTCCCGAGCTAAAGAACAGGTGAGGAGGGTTTCTTTATTCTTCTCCATATATCAGTTCATCACAATATGATTCCATTGAAAGATGAGGATCATATTGAATTATTTCCCAGCCCTACTGAATTCCAACAATGGAGTGCAGTGCTGTTAGACTATTGGAGTGGAAACAGACTTTCACAAAAGACTAATCATTTGTTTTCATCAGCATGTCAACTTCTTCAAATGAAGCAAATTGCATGACTGGCTCAAAAGAGACACATTGTGATGATGTAATCACACCTCTATCTGTAGCTGCAGCCCTGAGTCATGGATGGATAAAGTGAACTGAACACAGCGTTGCAGACGGGGCCTCGTTTATTCATATGGACGTTGGTCTGCGACTTATCAACACAGAATTGTCTTTCACTTCCATAGAGTGGTTCAGAAATGAGTACCAAAGTCTTGCGTGCTTCCATTTTCGTAGTGACATCTCTTTCCCAATGTAAGCCAAGAGGAAAACGTTTCTTTGGGCCTAAATGACGTAACAGATTGACACGGAAGTGTATCCCCCTGAATACTGGGGTTAGCAAGTATACAACTTGGCATCATTTCCCAAAATAAATCACATTTTATATGCAGCTCAGAGTCCAAAACCCTAAATCCATTTGCTAACTGCTGTGGTAGTTAAGCAAAACAACCACTCTCCATAATGCCTGTTACACAAGAGCTGAACCATCCAATATGGCTGCCAGGGGCCCTGTACAATAACTCACGAGTTTATTATCATGTTTTGTGTAACTTGCTGCAGTTAAATACCATCATACTATGTGCTATATGTGCAATATATACATTATATACATGCCATTAATAATTGTGTAATATATACCTGGCTGCTAAATCCTAAGAACTGTTTCTTTGTATTTTGGAAAGTATTTTTATTTTTATTTTTTTATATTATATTTTTGT
>NW_011364514.1:0-2930 GCF_000735185.1 Notothenia coriiceps
AAAAAATGAGAGTGTCTAAATGAGACGACTAAACATCATCCCGCCAACATAGCCCCTGTAGCTTAGCAGTCTCACGTGAAGTCATGTGACAGTGATGTAGTTCCTTCATAGCCCAACATTAGCCACCTTTAGCTTAGCGGTGGTGACGTGAAGTCTTCTGACCGTGCTGTAGTTCCTTTATAGCCCAACATTAGCCACCTTTAGCTTAGCGGTGGTGACGTGAAGTCATGTGACCGTGATGTAGTTCCTTTATAGCCCAACATTAGCCACCTTTAGCTTAGCGGTGGTGACGTGAAGTCATGTGACCGTGCTGTAGTTCCTTTATAGCCCAACATTAGCCACCTTTAGCTTAGCGGTGGTGACGTGAAGTCATGTGACCGTGCTGTTGTTCCTTTATAGCCCATGTGACAGTGATGTAGTTCCTTCATAGCCCAACATTAGCCACCTTTAGCTTAGCGGTGGTGACGTGAAGTCATGTGACCGTGCTGTAGTTCCTTTATAGCCCAACATTAGCCACCTTTAGCTTAGCGGTGGTGACGGGAAGTCATGTGACCGTGCTGTAGTTCCTTTATAGCCCAACATTAGCCGCCTTTAGCTTAGCGGTGGTGACGTGAAGTCATGTGACCGTGCTGTAGTTCCTTTATAGCCCAACA
Organism: Notothenia coriiceps; assembly: GCF_000735185.1. Classification (NCBI taxonomy): domain Eukaryota; kingdom Metazoa; phylum Chordata; class Actinopteri; order Perciformes; family Nototheniidae; genus Notothenia; species Notothenia coriiceps. The sequence goes on from NW_011364514.1 coordinate 654, forward strand.
TTAGCCACCTTAAGCTTAGCGGTGGTGACGTGAAGTCACGTGACCGTGCTGTAGTTCCTTTATAGCCCAACATTAGCCACCTTTAGCTTAGCTGTGGTGACGTGAAGTCATGTGACCGTGCTGTAGTTCCTTTATAGCCCAACAGTAGCCACCTTTAGCTTAGCGGTGGTGACGTGAAGTCATGTGACCCTGCTGTAGTTCCTTTATAGCCTAATGTTAGCTTTCAATTTCAAAAATCATAAAGTGGTGTTAATATGTGGAGAATTTTTCTGAAGAAAACGGGTAAGTATCATAAACACAGAGATTATTTTCTGCAATATTCCAAAATCACATGGAGAAACCCCATTGGCTTCATGTGGAGGGAACTAGGGAGATGCTGCCTTCAGGGTTCACTACAGAAATACGTCATCCCTACACCACTGTATATAAAAAGGGTCAGCTTTACCTAGTATGACTGTGAGGAAGGTGTAGTAGCAGAGCACTAGCAGAGCGCACAGCATGGAGCGCAGATTCATTCCCGTCGCACCGTCATGCAGAAGAGATAGACCGTACTCCTAAAAACAGAAAACACACATTTAAATAACATTTATTATGTTCGTGAATAAGTGTAACCTAATAGAAGTCACTATATTTCCCACCTTGTCGCCAGAGAAGCCTGCAAACTCCAACACTTTGAGTATCCGAGGAGGAAATAGAGACAGAGTCTGTGAATAAAGGAGACCTGATGAACTGAAAGGTACAAAGACACAGTTTTACACAATTAAAAAAGCACTGGAAGATATTTCTGTGACGTACCAGATTAAACGCCCCTATTCCAAACGATATCCCCCCCTCTAAGTGAACGTGGCTCGGTCCTTTGTTACAGCTGTGAGATTTAGTGAAGGTATGCAGTTCTCTGGATGGAAAAAAAGGCAAAAATCGAAATGATTTGAAACACAGTTCAGCTTAACAACATAATTAATATAAAAGCATAATGATGTGGATAGAAAATGTACTGCTTGACTTTATAAATTAGACTTCCTATAATTAAATGTAATATTGTTTTAGAACCTCCCTATGGAATAACACAAGTGCCATAGTTAAGAATAATTATGAAAATGTTAAAGAGGAATACATCAAGTAATAAATACGTAAATCAAATAATTAAACATAATATTTAAATCTGAAATGTTTCTTAACACAACAGGGAAAAGCAATGGGTAAAAGAATAAGAAAAAATACGAAATAATTACCTTCTTCAAATGTAATAAATAACTACAGAAACAATAAAGTAATAAATATATAACATTTAAACTTATTTATTTAAAAAATCTGTAAATAAATAAAAAAATGAACAAATAGTTATCAAAAATAATTTCAATACCTTATAATCATTTTTTTAAATATATATTTGTAAAAACATGCATATTTTTCTTTTTAATTAAATATCTTATATTTTTTTACAGATGTATTTTTTTTATGAAACTCTATGGGTGTTTCTCAACGTCGAGGACGCTTCCTTGGTGGGACAAGTCTTCCGAGTCAGGCCCATCAGAGGCGAGGCAAGAATCCTTCCTGGCATTCGGAGAACGATGAGTGGAACAGGCTAGCAAGTGTGCAGGTGTGCGTCATTCTGAGAGGCCCCGCCTTACATTTTCCACCAAAGATTTTGGAAATTGGTCCGTGCGCAAAGCATTGTGGGGATTTTAAGACCGCGGAGGATACACATGTGCAGCCTCGAAATTTCCCGCAACGAAGGACGCCGGGCTCTGTAGAATTCCAAGCATCCTGGACATCGGGACAGTCCTTCGACGGGACTTGCTGACCTAGCATCCTTGAAATAGTGGCTCTGGAGCAGCAATTCCTCGACATTGAGAAACACCATATGACTCCATACCTTCCCGGCTGCGGGATAACTTTGATATTATCACGGCTATTTTCAAAACTAAAGAAAGCAAAAATAATCAAGTGCCCCTTTACTAGCAATACAAGAAGTACTCTGCAACAAGTGTGGATATCAAACAGTTAGATAACTTAATCACACACTCAATATACACCCTCTTGTTCTCTGATTACTTACTTATAAATTAAGTAACTGTTCCGCACTTTCATCCCTCCTTTGATAAAACTCACCATGTTCTCATCCTGGAAAAGAAACACCCAAACACGAATATTAGTGGAAGTTTGTGTGGAACAGTTAAAAAAATTAATCAGATTAGCACCTGTAGGAAGGTGAGGGCAGCTCTTTGGAGTTGACACTCTGCGTAACAAAGCTTCTGCATGAAAGCTGCACTGCAG
>NW_011364515.1:0-2578 GCF_000735185.1 Notothenia coriiceps
GTTTTAAAGGTCCCCTATTATACTGATTTTCATCAATATATTACAGGTCTCAGATATATCCAGAGCCTGTCTCCGATTGGCTGAAACACCAAACAGATCATTGCAGCATTACCCATAATCCCCTCTGTTTCAGCCCTGTTTCCAAAGTGCTGATTCTCTGTCTGTTACTTTAGATGAAAATAAGGAGCCCCTCCCCACGCCCCTCTGAGAGACATTTGGTTACAAAGAACTCAATGGCCGCGTTCACACCGCAGTACTTTTCCCACTTTAGTTCCGATATAGTTCCGAAATGTCGCGTTCACACCAAAAAGAGCCGGAACTAAAATGAGTTAATCAGAACCTTTTCACCCCTTTTCAGTCCCTGCTAGAGAGCAGAGACTTCCGTGGGAGAAAAAGGTTCCTATGTCTGATTGGCTGGGCGGATTGCAAACCACGCCCCGTAAAACTCCCAAAAAGTGTTGTGAAGCCGCCATTTTATTATCCTCGCATTAGCATTATTAGCATTAGCCCAGCGCAGAAACGCAGAGAGACTAACTTATGGCAACACAAAATAAAACATGGGAGCGGTGGAGTCCCAGCAGCTTCTACTGAAGCCAGTCCCCAGCTCCGGGGACTTCCGGCCGGGGACTCCGGGTGGCAGTATACGCGGTGAAGTTGTTTGCGGTCTGCTAGTAAACCCAAAGCAGAAGAAGAAGAAGTGACAGCGGCTTCATTTGCCTAATCCACCCCCAGGGACTTATTCCGGTGTGAACGCGATCTGTACTTAGTTCATGAGAACTAGAGAGTTCTCATGAACTAAGTTCTCATGAACCTTTGTGGGAAAAGTACTGCAGTGTGAAAGCGCCTATTGTGGGACATGTAGTTTATGGGCAACGTGCTTCTGTAAAGTAGCATGTAACCGTATAATAAACATATTATATTCTTTGCAAGCTCTTATGGGGCCACAGAAAATGAAGCCGCAGGCCGGATTTGGCCCCCGGGCCTTGAGGCTGACACCCCTGCCCTAGACCTACGCCATGGGAAGAGACAGTGAAAGGACAAGACGATGAACTGTGTCAAAGGTTGAATACCTGAGCACATGGTTCCCTAACAACAGTGATCTATTATTTTACCCTGGTTACATAATGCTGTAACTTGTAATCTGGTCCTCCACTAGCCTGTCCAGAATGCTAGCTAATGAAGCTAATTTGCCTCCAGGAGACTTTCAATAAACGATTTTATTTATAAAACTGCAGCCCGAAAGGACTGATGGTGATTCTTACTGAACAGGTGACAGCACAGACTGATGGATGATGTTTGAAAAGGAAAATCGAACGTAATTTAAGGCATAAAAAAAGTCTCATTAGTGTCAGTGTAAGGCAGTGTTGTAATATTAATAATTGCTGCGACAGAACATGCAGTTTGTAGTTAGTTTGATTGAAAAGCTGCAATTTTTGTTGGAAGAAAAACTGCCCTAACAACACTCGCTATGAATGTTTCATGTTGGAGACTTTCTCTATGAATATTTGATGTGGAGAAATGTTAAGGAAAGAGCGGCACAGAGCCGAGTGGCAGACTGAACTTAGTGAGGAAAGAGACGTGGACTCTGAATGTATCTCTACTAAGCAGGGAGGTATCTGAACCAAACGCTGTCTTAACACCTTCTGAGTTATATATGTGTTAAAACCAAGGACAGGCCTTCAGTACAAATAGCACTGTTAGTGTTGTTAAATCAGGGTGGAAATGCAGCTCATATCCATTTGTAAACGGAGGATGGTAATCGTTTGTACTGTCTGGGCGAGTTGCTTTTGAAAATGACAATTTGTATTTGATGTATTTGATTTATAACGCTAGAATCAGGGTAGTCAACGTCAATTAGCATAAGTTGGTATGTTAATTGAAATGCAATCAAACTTATCATTCTGGTAGAAATTGCAAATTACAGTGGAACGTTCAAATAGATTTAGATTTTAGATATTTCTCATAGATGAAACTATAAGTGAGTTAATTGTAGTTTCCTTCTGGTAAACGGGTCGATTTTTAGGACTTTTATTGTGAAAAGTAAGAACAGAAGGATCATCTTTTTCACCACATTATTTTCTAGTGTTTTGTGTTAAAGTACGCAGGACAGAAACATCAATCCATACAGATATATGTATATATACATTAATGCTGTCAAAATTATCGCGTTAACAGCGGTAATACATTTTTTGAATTAATTTCGTTAAAATATTTTATGCATTTAACGCATGTGCAGAATGGCCCGCCCCATACATCCCAACAGTGGCAGCGCCAGGGTATGGCTGGGGTAGGCTACATTCATACCAAGAAATGGCTTAGCCCCACCTTAGCCCCACCATGAGAAATGATGTTAAAGTAAGCAAAATAAAGTCCGCCAACTCGCGCAGAGTAAATCACACAGACAGCAGTTAGTGAGATTGATTTCAGTAGCCACTTGTCTGGAAATACTGAAGACTAGAAACTGTTTTGAAAACTTTTGTCACGTAGTGATCGTCTTCTCAATAGAACATCTTTGATAATGTCTTCTGGCCAATCAGAATCAAGATAACGGCATGGTGTTGTTGCAGGAAGTCCTGAC
>NW_011364516.1:0-1516 GCF_000735185.1 Notothenia coriiceps
CCTTCACCTCAGGGGTCACATGGCAAAGGTCACATCATGATATCATGACAGCATGTACGTTAGACAATTATAGAGCAGAGCATTATGGGCTTAAAATCATTAAATGTAGTGAGAATGAAACATGATTTGCCAGAGCATTTTTGTTGTGTTTTGAATATTAGTGGGGTCCATCATAATAATGGTCGATACCTTATTGGCCTTCTTGTTTATCATTATTTTACTTGTATGTAAATATTTCAAAAGAATGCGTGATTTCCAAAATAAACTAGACCCAGAAACTCCATCATGCATATCACAACTGTTATTGTTCAAAACAGCAGCCATCCCATTTCTTTGGCAGTTTGGTATAATTATGCATTAAATGTAGCCTAGTTAAATGATTATTAAAACATAGCCTCAGATGTGCCTAGGAATGTGAATCTCATAAAGATGCCTGATTCTCTTCATAGTCTGGGGGGGTCTGCAAAACAGGCCAAGCTGCTCTTAAAATGGCCACCGGGGCCTGAGATTTATCACACCACCTGCACACTAGTAAAACGAGATCATTTGCTCCCCTTCCTCCATACATAAACTGCTGTCTCATTCTGGGGGGCATAGCATTCATCATGGCACTCAACCGACCCCCTTGTACCCAGACACAGTGTTGTGTAGTAAAAAGGAAATGTAGCGTTCCGTTTTATGCGCCCATACAGATGTCTTGTTGGGCAAGAATCATAGCGCTTGCTAACGTCTGTTAGAGTTAGCGTCACATCTGCATAAATGCTTACAGTTCAAGTATTAGCTTTACCTGGGGGCAAAATCACAGAGGTGAGGGTTAATCAGAAAATATGCTTTAGTTAGGAGGCTCCAAAACAACAAACGGATCAAGCTGTTCTGTCTCTGAAACAATATCAGCAGACAGGCTGTCTTAAAAGAACAGAGAGCATATCACAATACCAACAAGTCCTCCAACTCATACAACCAAATAGGTCAATTGTTCAGCAGCTTATTACGACCTATAGTCACGTTTTAAAGTTAGCTCCCTTAGCTGTGATATAATGAGCATATATCACGGCCTGAAGTGAGCTATTGCTTTTATAAAACGGTTACCAAGTGTGGCAATATGAAAGAAAAATACACACTCTAATTTAAATCGTTTTTTATTAGTAAATAATGATTTTCAAAATAAAATAGTCCCTCCGTTGCCTTCAGTACGAAACATGTGCGAGGTGGTTGCTATGCAACAACACTAACAGCTAGCGAACATATTAGAGAGCGTTGATCCATTATTTGGCTATTTATTTACATTCATTTGTATGTTGCCGTTTATTGTGCAGCCACTGAAAAACTGTCCAGCATCAGTAGCATGGCTTACGTGGTTACTTGTATAGGTTGAGTTTGTACTAGACTAAGGTGACCAGATTTTCAAAATTAAAACCGGGGACATTTTGAGTTTTGCGGTCAATATATCATTAACATATCCACTTTTCTTCACTGTTAAAGAAAAAAGGGGGACAATTCTGGTTCAATGTAATTC
>NW_011364517.1:0-2557 GCF_000735185.1 Notothenia coriiceps
GAGCAATCGGACTATTATAACTATTATTATACTATTATGTTAAGAAAGCTTAATTAAATATCTGCCACAACATAAGTAACCGGATCAAAGTAACATTACGTAGCCTACAGTCCGCGGCACTGTGAGTGCAGACGTCGATGTGTCCCATTATCATTCATATCACATCATAATGTATCATATTATGTCCTTATCTGAGTCAGCCGAGCCGTATCTGGCCGTGCAACACTCAGTGTCATGCAGAAGTATTATTTTAAGCAACACATTAAGTTGACGAAACACTTGAGTCAAATGTAATTAAAGTCAGATTGTGTTTTAGACGGGGCAGTGATATCATAAACCTGTTCATGTACGCATTCAAACACTTTTTCTTTTACCAGCTGTATTCACCTAGGTGCAGCTATGTGGCTTTTATCCTGGATAAAGTGTTTAAGTCATGGATGTTTAAAGTTTAACTTCTTCATATTTGACTAATATTATAGTTTTCATTCAGGAAGTATGACGCTGCGCTGTCAGTACGCTTCTCCATGTTTGTGATTGGTCGAATGCTCCAGATACCATGTATGTGAACGCGCACCTAACTAGATAGGACACGGCTGGCTTGAGCGAACGAGTTGATAGCCAGCGTTGTAGGACAGTTTAGCGAGAGCGGCTTTGTTTTGGATTAAGTCAACCGGATAACTCAAAACATATCCAGGATAGGTTGAACTAGATTCGTAGTATACCCCCCTGGTTAGGTGTTCAGCATAAGTTGCCATGGAGATCTACCCGAGATCTACCCCGGTAAGAAGTGAACCAGCGTCGTAGGACCGGAAACCCAGAGTTAACCCTGAAGTTACCTCGCTAACCGCAAATCCTGCTTCATAGCACAAGCCACTGTTTTGTTAAAATTAGTTTTTCATGTACCAGTCTTGAAACACTGCCAGAGCCCCTACCGTGTATTTTCTTTACTTCCTGTTTGTCTTCTTTGGGTGATTTGTTTGTCATCCAGCTCTCTGTGTCTCTTAACCCCTTAAATCCTTGTTATTTTAATATTTAAGGAAATTTCAACAATCATCAATCCATATACCATTATGTTTACTGATGTACTGCTGACATTGCTAAATTGACTAGACTTCTTTCTGATTTGACTGCACATGGTTCCTTTATCAGAGCATCCTCAGCAGCAGTGAGAAATAACAGACTGTTTGATGTTGACATTCAATCAGATTAAACTATTCAACAAAGCCTTGTACATTGTAAGTGAATTAAAGTATGGTTAGCTGACAACCATTCTGTATTTGATAAATGGTCTCACTCTTAATGATTGATGTATAAAGAGGTCTGACTAGAAGATACAAATCCATATCATTATGATTCTTGTTTTGTCTGGCTCTTTTACTTGGATGAAGAAAATGGACCCTGATAATCATTTGGGAAGTCAGTCTGCGGGACTGATGACTAGTTTGATCTTCTTTGATGTTTCCCCTTGTCTATGCTGGTGCCTTTGAGCATGACAGACAGGCATTGAAAAAAAAAGCTCCTCTCACCAAAGTTGACTGAAAAGTCTTTGAAGTACTACTAAATATTTATTTGAATGTTAAGAAATCAACTAATTTCTTTGTGAGGTCAACTCTGTCCAAAGAAATGGAAGCAAATACTTGGCTAATGCCCCTAAGGAAAGTTTACAGAATCAAGTTTCAACAGAAAGTAATAGTCATTTCGCTAAAGGAAACATCAAAAGTAGAGATGGAAAGATAATATTTACATTTACTCAAGTAATGTACTCAAGAACACTTTTTAGGGCATACCGCTTATTTTAAATAATTATTGTACTCTTTACTCTACATCTAGAATACCCTCCAGAAAAACGCGATTCTGCGATCGCAGAATTTGCCGCATAATCAGCAAAATGGCGCAGATTTTTAAAAGGCCGCATATTTATCAAAAGGCCGCATAATCCCCGCATTTTTCCACACAAAGTTGAGAAAAAAAAAAGTTAACTCGTCTTGACGTGAAGTAGTGAAGATGATGACGTGAAGTCATCAGTGAAGGTAAACAACACCGTAGAGTGAACGTGTGGAACTCACACGAGAGAGAAAACACCAAGATGAAAAAATCTGATCCATCTCATTTACCGACAAACATTTCTGCTAAAGACCGGGCAAAGCAGTACCCCGATGTCTTTCACAAAAGTGGGGGGAAACTATTCTGCACCCCGTGCAACTGTGTGTTGGAGCATACGTCTTAGAGAAAATCGACGGTGACGACCCACTTTGATTCATTCAAACATTCGAAAATGCTTTCTGCTGCTGCGGACAAGAAAGCCAAACAACTCACGTTCACCGAGGCATCAACCTCCAAAACCCTTTCGAGGGCTACAACAAACGAAGTGAGTATAGCCTACAAGATTGAAGCTGATCAGATAACGAACGAGTAAATTAAAACAGAATGAGGCGGAGAAGTGTGTGTGTGTGTGTGTGTGTGTGTGTGTGTGTGTGTGTGTGTGTGGTGTGTGTGTGTGTGTGTGTGTGTGTGTGTGTTGTGTGAGAGAGAGAGAGAGAGAGAGAGAGAGAGAGTG
>NW_011364518.1:0-2337 GCF_000735185.1 Notothenia coriiceps
TGGTCCATTGGAGTGAACGAAGGATGACGTAACTCTCAGTCTATATGGCGCTGGCAACATCCTACTTGTGTGAGATAGGCTTTTCACAGTATCTATTACAAGCACTTTTGTTCATGTGTAATCCATAATAAAATATACAATTATAGTTGGATCTTTGTATCTTATTATTATTAGCAGAGAAAGTGTAATGTTTTTACAACAATATACAATTAATCCTACCAATATAGATGGGAACCGGGTTGGGGGGTCCCGAAAATATTTCCAATTACCCAAGGGGGGCCCGACTGAAAAAGTTTGGGAACCACTGATTTAGACTGACTGCATGAAGAAGATCGCAGGAAATGATGACAGAACAGCTCAAAACAGAGCTGATCCAGATTTCATGACGACATGACTAAAATGTGGGCGGGCCTTACACCCAGGAACTCCTGCAGGAAACAACATCTTTTAAGTCCCTCCTTTTTTTGCATTTTGAGAAAAGAAGACGCATTGTCGAGTATAAAGTTGACATTTGAAAAAAAAAAAATGATAGGGTAAAAATGTTGAACATTTTGAGAATTAAGTCAAAATTAGGAAAAATAAAAAAGTTGGAACGTCGAGTTTTCAGAAACGTCATAATTTTGAGGTTTTGAGAAAAAAGGCAGAATTTTGAGATTTTCTGGAAAAAGTCAAGATTTTGAGGTTTTCAGAAAAAAGTCAGAATTTTGAGATTTTTTGAAAAGTCAAGATTTTGAGGTTTTTAGAAAAAAGGCAGAATTTTGAGATTTTTTGAAAAAGTCAAGATTTTGAGGTTTTCAGAAAAAAGTCCTAATTTAGAAATTTTTTGAAAAAGTCAGGATTTTGAGAAAAAAGTCCGAATTCCGAAGAAAAATTCTCAATTTTGAGATTTTCAAAAAATATATAGATGAATAATTCAACTTTTCCAATGGTAACGACACAATGGAGGAAGCCCGTCTGATTGCGTTTGGAAATAAGTTGAAATATCAAAAATAAACATCCAGCTTTTCAGAATTCAAATGTTAGCATACTGAAAATGTGACTTACTGACTCTACTACAGACTGACTCCATCTTGTTTGTATTCGCTTGGCTTTACACGCAGCTTAGATATTCAGTAAACAACATGTGTTTTGTGCGTACCCTGTGATTTACACTGTCTGTTTATACACTCACAGATTTCTCAAATTGAGACTCTTACATTTCCAAACACACAGTAGTTCTGATGCACCACAGCAGCTCTTAATCACATTCACACTGATCGACAACAGCCCAGCGATAAGCTGTGCAGCGGCAACAACAACAACCTCTGTCAGATCTCCTGAGCCCACACCGATGTAATGTTAGCCAATAGCGTTTGCCTGCGAGTGAAAAATCAATGAGAAGTTGATTACAGCAATTCAAAGCTTCCCAGAGTGCATCAGGACGGGAATCTGCAGAATGATGATTGAAGCGAACGTATTGATTGTAGAAGGTTATATTTTCCATTACAGATATCTAATTAGCATGTGTGGCTTCATGGGAGGAAATACTTCTTATTCTTTAGTCACATCGAAAAAGGGATTTGCTGCATTTTGAGGTGTTGAAGCAAAACTAAAATCATGTTTTCATGCAAGGTAATATTCCCCGTCTACAATTTATGAAACATGACAGACTTAGCCTCAACAGCTGCTAGACAAATAGCAGCTGTTGAGGCCAAGTCTGTCATGTCTCATAAAAACAAATAGCATAACGTTTACTGTATAATGTATGAGATTTCTCCAATGTGGACCCGAGCTGGTTTAACCTACACTTTATTTGTTGGTATTTCTGTATTCTGTAAGCAGAATATAGTTTGAGTTTGGCGTCTACAGTCGACTCCATTGAGAACATTGAGTGATGGTTAGAAAACTAAAACATACAAAAAGATCTGATTTTATTCATTTCAGCACATTTCAATTGAAGTTGAAGATGGGTATATTAAATGGGGTGAAGCCTGAGAGCTAGTTCAGGCAGTCAACTCGAGCACCAATGATACGTTAACACGTCACACGTCTCTCTCTCTTACAACCAACCAAACACATTCTCCTAAACATGCCTCGCTATGCTGCTGCTGCTGTGTTCACTTGCTATTGCTACGTTCATGTTCCTGCTGCTGTGTTCACTTGCTATTGCTGCGTTCATGTTGCTGCTGCTGCTGCCTGCCCCCCCACCACCCCAGCTTCCACCCCCAGCTTCCACCCCAGCCTCCACCCCCAGCTTCCACCCCCAGCTTCCACCCCAGCTTCCACCACAGCTTCCACCCAGCTTCTACCCCACAACCACCCAAGCTTCCACCCAGCTTCCACCCCACCACCACCCCA
>NW_011364519.1:0-2463 GCF_000735185.1 Notothenia coriiceps
AAAGCAGGTTAAAATAATTAAATTGCATGCATGTTATTTTAGTAAACACTGGAAACGGGTCCCACAGACCCAAACAGCACACAAAGGTTAAAGGTCAGCATATAATAATGTTAAAATGTGCTAGGGAGGCTTGTGGTGCAGTGGATAGAGCCTTGGTGTTAGGATCAGGGGGCCACAGGTTCAAACCCCACTACAGTCAGCATGTCGTTGTGTCCCTGAGACACTTCCCAAATTGCTCCTGTGGGGATTGCCCACTGTATTGAGTATGTAAGTCGCTTTGGATAAAAGTGTCTAACAAGTGACATATAATGTAATGTAAATATATACACTGCAAAAAACAGGAGTAAAAGTCGCTCACGACTTGTTTTTGTGAAAGTAGCTCTCATACTAAAAAAAGGTTGGTGACCCCTGCACTATATGCTCTGACATTTTAATCCTGCTAGTAATCCACAGTTTTAGAAATGTAACAGTAATCTGATTTCACCTTTTTTAATAATGTAACTAAGGAAATAAAGTTACCTTTTTTTGTTATCCTGATTACCTTATCCCGTTAAATGAAATCCATTTTGTCCCCAAGCCTGGCTGTCAGTTAGTAAAGCCCCCTACGCAAATATCTGATTAGTGATGTTGTGTCTCTCCTCAGGTCACCATAGACGTTTCCAGTGTGGGCTTCATCCCTCTGTATGGATCCAGTGATAAGCAGCGTATCCTGGCTCTCTTCTCTCCCTCTGACCCCCTCACTGCTGTGGCTCTGTTCCTGCTGGACAGGTGGTGGACGGTGGACGGCCTCCTTCAGACAGCAGACCCTGAACGAGATGGAGCTATGGAGGTATGACCACATGTTTCTCCTGTTAGGAAGTATCACTCTCTCTATTCATATCCATTCAATCTGATCAGAGGGATCTGCTGCACAATCAATAATCATTCTCCCAGTTCAGTGTGTGGGCGAACTCCGCAGTGCGAGGCTGACTCCTGGTGCATCCACTGCACTTTGTAAACTCTGTGGCAACAAAGTGATGCATGAATGAGTCCTGAAACTAGGAAATGAGTTAGCATTTTACAATTTTCTGATACCTCGTTTAGTTTAGTTGGTTAGAAGCCTGAAGAAGCCAAATTTCTAGGCTTGTTCTAAAACTGGTGAATGTCAAAAGTTTTTATGTTGGAGAAAACAAAGTGACTGCGACTACTAAACGTTATCACACCGAACACAAGTTCACTTTAAGCTTCTGTTTGCTTTTTACGTCTGGCGATTCCATTTACGCTTTAAATAAGCTAAAAGAGATGTTAATATGTGGAGAGTACCTTGCTGAACGTGTGAGTCATAAACATGTTTTTGCCACAGATTATATTTTCTGCTATGTTCCGGAATCAAATTAAAAAGTCCTAGTGCTTTTTGTCTAAGGGAGCCCTTGTGATGCTACATTTTGTAGCAGGTTTATTTATGTGTCACTTTAACCTAATGTCACATTACTTATGGAAGAGGATGCTGTACTTTGCAAGGGAGAGAGCAACTTCATAATTGCTCTCAAGAATCCTCTGTTTCTCCAGGGACTTGCCTCAGTTAACTCTCTCCATCTACATGTTTGCATCCAGCCCTATGTTAATCTATCCTGTTGTGTTACTGTTTTCTTTTTTGTCCCCCCTAAAGCCCCCCCATCCTATTCAAAATCTGTCCTTGGGTTTCCGGAAAGGCGCTATATAAATCCAAGCTTTTATTGTTATTATTATTATAAATATCAAAAACAAAATATTAAAAGTGCACTTTAAAGCTGTGTTCAGAGAATTTAAGTGATAATGTGCAACACAAATATATTTTAATAATACATCGTGTCTCAGTTAACCAACTCTGTGCCCTGAATAAAACATGGTGACATCACTATGTAACACTTCAATTGGCTAGCGCTCTAACACATTGTACCTGATAGGCTAAGGGGTGGGACATCTTTAAGTGGTTGAACAATCACATCAGAGCAGACTGGGCTCTGGTTTCAGACAGAGGGTGAAAAGAGGCGCTGCAGCACAGGCAGTATGAGAAAAATAAAGATCTTTTTGAACATTAAAGCATGGAGACATGTCACAGTGGAGACACTACATACTGATATACACCTGAACATCAGCAGGAGAGGACTCTTTAAAGTGGAGACACTACATACTGATATACACCTGGACATCAGCAGGAGAGGACTCTTTAAAGTAGAGACACTACATACTGATATACACCTGAACATCAGCAGGAGAGGACTCTTTAAAGTAGAGACACTACATACTGATATACACCTGAACATCAGCAGGAGAGGACTCTTTAAAGTAGAGGCAGTACATACTGATAAACACCTGAACATCAGCAGGAGAGGACTCTTTAAAGTAGAGACAACACATACTGATATACACCTGAACATCAGCAGGAGAGGACTCTTTAAAGTAGAGACACTACATACTGATATACACCTGGACATCAGCAGG
>NW_011364520.1:0-1488 GCF_000735185.1 Notothenia coriiceps
ATATACTAAACTACAGCATACAAATACAGAGAGTAATGTGGGCCTGTTATACTGAGTGATATATATTTTACACACTGCTCTGCTTTCTGCACGGACCTCACAGCTGTTCTCACTGTAAACATCGCGTCGCCGTTACTAAAATAATATCCAGGGGATGCATGCAGAGCTGTCATTGGCTGAGATAAGTCCGGCCGTGTGTAACGCTTCCACCGTTCCCGGAAATGCATCCGTGGAGGAGCCGTGGAGGACCCATCAGTGTCTCCTCGGTTATAGCTCCTCCAGAGAGCCTCCTCGATGCTCGATCCTCGATTTGCATTTAGATAAATGAGATGTCCTTCAACATGGCACGCTGAAATCCATTTCCGGGTCACTATCGGAGGACCGAGGAGTCGAGGAGGGGAAATTAGAGTATTGAGAAACCTCTCTTGTCTCCGTTGCCCTTTTCAAAGGCAAGAAATATCAAAGCCAAAGTCTGGACCCTTTAAAGTAGCAGCCTTGCCACCCAAAGTCAGTATTAATTGAATCTGAAGGACCACCACCCTAGCATTTATCTCTGAATGGCCCGTGTATTCTTCTCTCTCGGTGCTGCAAAGGCTAATATCCTCTGGTGCAAAGCCCTTTCTATCCCCTGACTGACTGTGATCGGAGTAATCTTCAGTTCATTTCCTATTAGAGCTCTCCACAAGCAGGGCGTCCGAGGGTCAAGTGGTCAGTCGCAAAGCCAAAGTGTCCACAGCTCTGCCTTTGAAGTCTTTGATGGCCACTAACCAACAAAGACGCCTGTATCCATGGCCACCAGTGGTGAAAGGGGGAGAATGTGACCAGTTGCCACAGATAAAATCTGCCGGTTCATTCCAAGGTCAGCAGACTTTTTCACACCTCCCAAACTCTGTTGGATAAGAAATACATTTTTGGCCAGACCGCTGCAGTACCTTTGAAAACCAATGTTATGATTCAAACAGGAAACCCGGGCCTCTGGAGCAAAAAGACACAATGGGTTTCCTCTTTTGCTCTTTCAACGCTTTTGTATTGGCTGCAAGTATTTAATAACATTTATGTGAGTGTTATTTTCAGTGCCAACTATTCAGTAATATTGGATTATTTCCAGTCAGAACACATAAAGACGGTATGCCACTTTTTATTCAATGCATTGGATGAATGTGAGGCATTATACAAAGGGAATAAATGTAAGTAATTTTTTGCTGCTGTTCATAATAACCCACCACAGTCAGAGTTCATTGGGTGGGAGGTAGAGCTTGATGTAGCGCTCTCTTTCTTTCTCCTAACTAGACCCTCACATGGAGGCTGTGGGAAAGGACCGAAGAAATCCTCCCCAAAGGGAATAAGGGTGAGAAAGACAAATCTAAAGAAAGCATCCGTGGTCACAAGGCCTGTGGGTACAGTATGTGAGCCTCGGACTCGCTCTCATGCCCCTAGACCTTTCCAATAAGTCACATCAGCTTTCCCCTGTCTGGCCAAAACTCCCCC
>NW_011364521.1:0-2033 GCF_000735185.1 Notothenia coriiceps
CACAGCCTCTCCCAGTCAGTGGCAGCGCTGGGGTAGGCTACACCCATACCAAGAAATGGCTTAGCCCCACCTTGAAAAATGATGTTAAAGTAAGCTAAATAAAGTCCACCAACTTGCTGACTAAATCACACAGACAGCAATTAGTAAGATTGATTTCAGGAGCCACTTGTCTGGAAATATCGAAGACTAGAAACGGTTTTGAACAACTTTTGTCACGTAGTGATCGTCTTCTCAATAGAACATCTTTGATAATGTCTTCTGGCCAATCAGAATCAAGATAACGGCGTGGTGTTGTTGCAGGAAGTCCCGACGGAGAATACTTTTGCTGTAGTACATCTCTATATACATCGATACAACTATAAGACCCCACGGTTTGATGATTGATAGGTGTTTGGGCTGTCTTTCATTTTGACACACAGAACAATGGGGGCTATCCACCCTTATCCACAACGTAAAGTCATTCACACAGCCTCTCCCTCTTCTCTCTGTGAGGAGCAGCAGGTTCAGCTTTCAGAACAAAGTAACACAAAACTAAAATGGCATTCATTTTTTTAAAATATGTCGTGTAGTAATAGATTTATTTATTTTTCTTCTCAAGAGAGTACCAGAATGTGTATTTTATGTTAGTATTTCAAAAATCCCCCCAGACCCCCCTGCAAGGGTTGGGTTTTCAGCATGTCAACTCTTTCACCTGTGGGGAAATTGCAGGATTGGCTCCAGGTCGCCCTTTTTATTTACTACAAGACAAATGTGCCTTTTTATTTCATACAGTTCAATTTGGATTGAGACAGAGAAATAATCTAAACCTCACGCGTGGCGTTTCACTGTCAAGGGGAGCGGGTATGTAATTGCAAATACTGACTTGAGCCCCACCACTGTATGGGTTAGCCCTACCATAGATTACCCAACAAAAAAACTCTGGCGCCGCCACTGCATACAATGCATCAATGCACTCTGGAACTGTCCACCAATTCAGTATTTCTGGGTAGAAGAGCACAATTAATAGATTTTTGGCCGTAGCATTCCATCATGCCCCCTTTGTATGCATACTTGGCAATTGAGATGCACTCAACAGATGATCAATAGCAATCACAACTCCCCTATCTGTGGACCTAACTCGTCAAGCGAACAATATAACTATACTGGAAAAGTAGGAAAAAGATCAGCATACCATGATGGCTAGTGATCAATGGACCAACTACAGCTATAGAATTTAATAAAATATGCTCAAATATTCTCAGATTTCTCTTGTTGACGCATGAGATACTACCACAACACAACAACAGAATAATAATTTAACTTGCCACTCACAGATCTGTATGTACCCTTTATGTTTTGTGATGTTATTTTTTCGTTCGTATTTGTTAGCTTGTCCATATCAACCACATGTGTATGCACTATTGAGGAATTAAAAAAAAAAGAACCGTTTTTTTAACCACTTTTGTCAAATGTGCTTAAATCATATGCTTTAAGTGCTTGAACTGAATTGAATTGAACTGTATGTTTTTTAAGCTCAACAAATATGTTGAACTTATTATTTGTCTTTGAAGGTCCTGCTCAAAGAGATGAGTAATGTTTTTTTGATGAAATAGCCATCTGGACATAGCTCCCTCAACCATTAATTATGCAAAGGAGCACTAATCAGAAATAATGGGCTTCTTAATTACAGTCCCAACAACAAAGCTAGAACAGGTGACCAAGTGGCGGCTTGGCACCTGGACGTTCCACCACATGCGCTTTGCACGAACATTCTGCACACTGACATAATGAGGTTGACAAACTGTCAGCCATTAATGAATGGCACTGATAATCAAGTTAATTGTCTCACAGGTGTCCTCGGGGTGCTGCATTTTGTCTTATCAAGGTGTCACTTTCTTAGTTAAACTGGCATTGTCAAGTGCATCTGATTTAAAGGGCACGCCAAGCAGTGCAGCCAACAATAAAAAGTTCTTGTTTTTTTAGAAACTATTACATTTTGTATGTAACTTTATTCATCAAAGCAAATTCCTAGTTTTGTGTAAACTTCTTGGCAA
>NW_011364522.1:0-2113 GCF_000735185.1 Notothenia coriiceps
TTTTTACTGAAATGATCAAATAAAGTCAACATTTCACTGAGCTGTGTGGGGTTTGCTCAACTTTTAAAAGATGTTTGAATGGTGATATACACAGTGATAGATGTTAAGGACTAACGTTTATAATAAATACATCTGTATTGATTTTAAGATCTTTTCATACAATCATACGTATTGGGATCATTTGTATTAATGTGGACCGGAGGGAGAGGGTGACGAGCATAAGTTTCACTTTCCTTTTTTATTTCAATTCCAACTTTGGTCATGAAGAATATGTTTCTCTGTTGTTCATAAAGCATAAAGCAACAGCATCAGAGCACGGTGCAGAGTCTCTAGATGAGTCCCTCGTTCTTATTAAACATCCATGTTGTAGTCCGCTGTTTAGAAAACTGTAGTTTCCATAGTTTCCCCACAGCAGCAGCACTCATGACGTCCACTGGCGCATCATAAACACGTCGGATAGTGAAAGTGCAGTCGATTCTCTAAAGTACCGCCTTCTCTTCTCCTAAGTCCTTTTGAATTCTCCTATCCACTATCCCTTAACCCTCACTCAGAGGTCAAGGAATAGGAGATAGGGTTAGAATTTAGGAGCTGATTTTTGGATTATCGGAACCTAACCACATATTCCTTTCCTTCGGCTGCTAATTCTCCCAGAGAGCTTTGCAGCGTCCAACAGTAGAGGACTGGGGTTGGACGTTGAGTCTCCCATGAGAAAAAGAGGTAATGCTATTCATTTTAAACCAGCGTGTTTTGCCTAGTTGTTTCCCTACAAGATAAAGGCAGTAACAATATACGGTTTTTACTGCATAATTATATACAATGTATCTAACCCTAACCCTGTCATCTTGGTTTGACACCACTTAAATCCATTAAAACTTCTCAAGGAGCGATCTTGTTATTCCGAATATATTAACCTTGCATAGTTAACAATTGAAACCTCTGGATCCCAGTTATATGAATGAAAGCAGATTTCCATAAGGCCATAGAGTTACGTCGATTTATTTTAATGTGAACATGTCTACATGCACTGACAGACTCATCGCCGAGCAGCAGCGATCAAAGAGACGTCGGCAATTAAATGAAATCGCCAGAAACAATGTACATACATTTAAATATTTTTGCACAAATTACAGAAAACATCTTGAAGGGAAAGAGAGTAGGTAGCTGTAGAGCAGTTTTACAGAGGTGGATTGTCATGGTAATTCAACGTGAGATACAAGGGAGTAGTGGTTATTATTGCCAATATTACAATGTTTACCAGAGGCAGAAACATTAATGCCTACGATATCTAAGAAGTCTGTGTTGCTTTGTATTTAGATCTGCGTAATAAGGGTAATCTGTCTGGGCCGTTTAATCATATCTGAACACCACATTGGCACGAGATGCATGATTTGTAAATTACAGTGATGCAAATTAGTCGCTTTTCGGCGCCTCCCGCTTTTTTAACGCTGATTTGGATGACTTGTGTAATTCGTGGAGAACCGAAGAGTTTTCGTTTTGGGGGGGGGGTCCGTCCGTCCGTCCTCCTCATCCGGACGGACAACTTCTCACTTCAAAAAAGAAGAAGAAATCTAGATCGCAAAATAATTAAACAAGCGAGTGCCTGTTTTTCCTGGCCAAGGACAGGTTCATTGAACACAACACGAGCGTAACGTGTCTTCACCATAGGTCTTCACGTGGTTATGTCTCGTCTGGAGGGTGTAACGGAGAGCATCGGAACGCCGCTCCAACTTTTCAAATATTGCAGTACCCATAAGGAGCCGTACACATGCCGCAGTGTTTGCGAGGCTGTGTCTTTAGTTGTAAGCACATTGGCGATCTGTTGTTATTAGCATCTGGTTAGCTAGCTATGCTAACGAATTTAAAGAGCTTTTCTACAACCAGGTGGAATAGAGCTCTCTCCTGAGAGGCTCAAATAACCTCAGCTCAGTGAGGTTAAGGCACACCTTGATATGATCATTATAGTTATTAATGAGACATTAGAGACCAAATGAAAAACAGGTATAAAATACTATATGACAGTAACAAAAAAAAGTTGTTAAAAATAACAAGAATAGAGTTTGAAAGGGGAGTGATTTGTAAAATATCCAAAAAGAAAAATCTGTCATTGTCAGAT
>NW_011364523.1:0-2793 GCF_000735185.1 Notothenia coriiceps
GGTCGATAGTCGTTTTTGCGGACCTTCTTTGATTACAGATTTGAAAACATCGTTGCTTGCTTTAAAAGTAGCACAATTAATTATGTTAAACCTTCAAAAGTATCTAGATATCCCTGCCCTAATGTCAAAGGAACTGCACACTGAATATGTTTTGCCGTTTGATGTCTATGTCTGGACCGCTGCGTCCAAAAGGAGGGCTTCTGCCCCGTTACTTCTCCGCTGCTTTCTTGTTCCAGTTTGAAAAGCAAACTGCATGCAGTTTGCTTTTCAGCCCAAGGGTATACTGTTTTTCTCAGACGCGGAGGGATACTGACTTGTTGTGAAAAGTAACTTACAATTCTAACCGTGGTATACGCTCAGTATATCACGGCTAAGAACCAATCAGATTGCTTGATTTGACTTGTCCGTTTTATAATTAAGCAATAGCTCACGACAGGCCGTGGTATATGGTTATTCTATCACAGTTAAGGGGCGTGGTTCGGCCCGACGCGAAGCATGCAGTTTGCTTTTCAGCCCAACTGTTAAATCGACCGGACTTCTTTTTGCAGATGAGAGATGTGAGATGTGAGCGTCATTAACAACAGTCAATAAGTCCTTGCTGCACATTATCCCTTACATGTTTCCATCTTAAGCTTTGTTAGTTAGTTAGTTAGTTAGTTAGTTAGTTAGTTAGTTAGTTAGTTAGTTTCGTGACGGACGTAATGTAACAGTTGTAACGGTTGTAGCTTTTCTCAGACGCGGAGGGATACTGACTTGTTGTGAAAAGTAACTACAATTCTACCCGTAGTATACGCTCATTATATCACGGCTAAGAACCAATCAGATTGCTTGATTTGACTTGATTTCCTGTTTTATAAACTTGTATATATACTTGAGGTAAACAATATCTTGCTTATATTGTGTGTATTGGGTTAACAGAAAATTGTCCCTTCAATAGTGTTTTGATTTGTCAGACAGTTTATGGATTTTTTATCTTCACGGTCATCAGTAGGCCTATATTTTCTTACTCTCTAATGCTGGTTTATTTCTATTTCTTTTTTTAGAAGTTCACATTTTTGGAATTTCTACTCTTTTAATTTGTTACTATATGTGCAATGCCTTGTTTTGTTTTTGTATGCTGCTGCAACGTCATTTCCCGCCAAATTGGGATGAATAAAGTACATCTTATCATATCTTATATAATATAAGTGAAGTATAGGATGGAGAAGTGTGTGTCCTACGTACAGCTTCCACCAACTTGTCCCTGAAGAACTCGATATTAGCGAAGAAGATAGGCGAGGGGATCCTGAAGATCTTTACTCCGTTTGGTTCGAATATCTGAGAGGAGATACAGTGTGATGAATAGCTGATTCTGAAAGTGTCTAAAAGTGTTTATTGGATAGCATTTACTCACATCCAGGTAATCTTTGCGGTCTTTGTACAGGTTTGTCCCCGAGATGTTAACCAAGACAGAGCAGCGAGGGCTGGAAAGACATGGAGAAGACCATGATACAAATATATTATTATATATCTTATTTTAGAAAATTCACATTGTCATTGCAGGTTTTCTGCTGGTTAGAGTTTGAGGTTTTGCTTGTATATGTTTCTTATAAGTGCTTCTTAAGTAGTTAATAGTTTGACAATTTGAATACTCTAACAAGTGTCTGTAAGTATATATAACTTACCTGGTATCTAGCTTCTACCACAATAACTTCTACATGTTACACTTCATTTATATTATAAAATACTGCCGCTGCTGCTTTTCTACCTGCATGTGTACTTTGTAAATTGTAATAACTTACATGCATGCCAGCCCTTTTATCTAATACTGCTTTATTTGTTGTCTCTATCTCTACTTTTGCTGTAACAACATACATTTATGAATAAAGGAATTCTGATTCTAGTTCTGAATTATTGTGTGTTACTTTGTGGTGAAGATGTAATTTCTCATCCACTGCAGTACATCTGTGTTTTAGTTATCAGAGGAATAACTTGTGACGTTACAATTGAGTCCTGAAGACGACAGTGAGCAGCTCCAACCCCAACCCCACCGCCAGACCGATATCCAGACCCAGCAGGATGGCACCCAGACACGTCCCGACCCAAACCACCTGCACACGACCAGAGAGGGCAGAAGTACACACATCCTTTACTCAAGTAGAAGTACAGATAATCGTGTTTAAAAATACTCTGGTGAAAGTAGAAGTACTGACTAAACTTCTTTACTCAAGTGAAAGTAAAGAGGGCTTTGAAATGTACTTCAGTAAAAAGTACCCATAACTAGCAGCTGTTTTAAAGAGTACCTGACCTCCCTTTATATTAATAGAACAATAATGTCATTGTTAGCTAATGAATGTTTCCATGCTGAACAACGGCAACATGACAACGTTTTCATTGGTCCCTCTTCTTTAGAGAAGACCAGGAAATGATGGATACACGGATCGTGTTCAAATCAATAGGCACGCAATGACTCTAAATAATAATGATCACGCCACCAAACACACATTCAGACTAAAGGAACCAGCCTGTTTGGAAAATGAGAGAAGTAGAAAGTACAGGTATTTGGGTTCAACATGTAAGAAGTAGAAAGTACAGGTATTTGTGTTCAACATGAGAGAAGTAGAAAGTACAGGTATTTGTGTTCAACATGTAAGAAGTCAAAGTAAAAAGTCGTCCGAAAAATAAGTAGTGGAGTAAAGTACTGATACCAGAAAAATGTACTTAAGTACAGTAACGACGTATTTGTACTCCGATACTTCCTACCTCTGACCAACCCCCCCATGTGTGTGTGAACCAATCATAAAGGTCAGGGTC